>NW_015542345.1:664762-666865 GCF_001515605.1 Sinocyclocheilus anshuiensis | reverse complement strand
CCCCCCCCCCCGTTCTCCCCATGTAATTTCTGGGGATCTCACCCCTCCCCTCCCACCCCACTCCCCTTACAGCGGCAGGATCAGTTACAGTGATATGTATGAGATGCTCAGGCACATGTGTCCTCCGCTAGGCCTGGGGAAGAGGTGCCCAGCTCGGGTCGCCTACAAGGTTAGCGGCAGCAGCCCACCGTGGATGCGCCACAGCCAATCAAAGCTGTCCGTTTTTTTCTGTTAGTGTTGGTGTTGGTGAGCTGCTGTATCTTTCTTTTTACGTTGTGGGGTATAGGTGAAAGCGTTAGCCAGCTGACACATACATCCGAACGCACACATCCACTGGAGAGCGGGAACGGAGGGTACCTTGTCAGCCCTTCTGCACCGTACTCAAATACTCACTCACTCACATACAGATGGAAAGGATTTTGTTGTGACTATAACAGGAAATCTTAAATGTCATTTTGCAGTTCTTAGCGATTCTTATGAGAGATTATGACTTTACAATATTTATTTGTTAAAATCAACATGAAATCAGAATAGACCGTTCTTAGTTTCTTAATACACTTACCTGCTCTTATTCATTGGCATAATATTATTCAGAAAAAAAACTTCATAATCTTTCATCAAATTTTAGTAAGTAGTTCCACCTCTGCATCAACTCGTAAATAAAATCAGGTCAACTTCTACTTTTGTTCTCGCTTAATA
Source organism: Sinocyclocheilus anshuiensis (assembly GCF_001515605.1). Classification (NCBI taxonomy): domain Eukaryota; kingdom Metazoa; phylum Chordata; class Actinopteri; order Cypriniformes; family Cyprinidae; genus Sinocyclocheilus; species Sinocyclocheilus anshuiensis. Next base: position 666,166 of record NW_015542345.1, on the reverse strand, counting down.
TCCTGTTCCACTCATGAGTATCACGTTGCAAAAGAAAATTGGGTTGCGAATGCAATTTCATGTTGACTTTAACTAGAAAACAAGGAATATTGTATAATTTCCGCAGTATATTTTCCATGTTCATTGCCGAAATAGAGCCTAACTTTAAATACAAATATGAAGGATACAGACACAGTCTGTGTGCGAGTACAGAAGGACTGGGAAGGATCGTGTGCCTTTGGTCCTCTGTGTCTCTCCCTCCAGTGGATGATTCTTAAAGTCTACAGATATCCATTTTCTATGATTTTGACTGGTGACACTTTCGTAGGTTTAGTCTTTAGACTCACTTTGTCCTTTTGATTTTTTTCAGCAAATCCACTAGAATCACAGAGAAGCATTTCCACCTGTCCTTCGTTTGATTCTGTCAATGCAGTTCTGACCTGTTTCCGTTCCCCTCTCTCTTTCTCTCTTACTGTCTCTTGCTCTATCTCTTCTTTTCCCCACATTCCTCCGGTATGCATTTTCAGCCACTACATCTTTACATCCCTGCACAAAAATTCCTTTCTCTTGCTCTCTTCCTCTTTTACTTCCTGTCTTCTTCTCCCTATCTATCTTGCATTTCTTCACTTTTAATCATTATGCTCCTTAATTATGCAAATTGTAAGGATCTGAGTGCATCTTTGTGTGACAGTTACATACAGCCATTTTACATGTCACGTTCATCATATTAAGGCTATGAACCTTAGTCAGGGTAGAAGGCATGTTTAGTTTGAGGTGAATGATTACAAAGCCATTTATTGTCTGTTTTTTTTTTCATACGAAATATCATGTGTCATCAAGAACAGCATGCATTTGAAATAGAATAGAATTATCATTAATTAAATGTGTGTAATTTATTTATTAAAATAGACATCAATCTTTACTGTCTCTTTTGCGTCCTTATTATATAAAATAACTAGTGCTGTCAAACGATTAATCACGACTAATCATACAAAATAAAAGTTTTTGTTTGCATAATATATGTTTGTGTTCTGTGTATATTTATTATGTATATATAAATACACACACATGCAGAATGTATTTTGAAAATATTTACATGTATTTACATGTCTATATTTATATTCATTTCATTTATAAATATATTTAATATATAAACAGCATATTTTTCTGAAATATATACATGCATGTGTGTGTATTTATATATACATAATAATAAATATACATATATTATGTAAACAAAAACTTTTATTTTGGATGCGATTAATCGTGATTAATAATTTGACAGCACTGAAAAAAACAATTATATATAATTTTTTTTATCTTTTGAGCAGTAGTGCATTTGAGGACGTGTGTACTTGAAAGTAATACAGCAAATGTGCACGTTCCTGAGGAAAAAGCGACTTTAAATCTCATCTGACCATTTAG
>NW_015542345.1:651148-664750 GCF_001515605.1 Sinocyclocheilus anshuiensis | reverse complement strand
ACATCTTGCTAAATGTAATTTAGTTATGACCTCACAAAGCTTTGATGAGACTCCCTTGATTCCAGTCTCTTCCTTTCACTTTCCTCACTCTTATTGTTTCCCCTCATCTCAAACAAACAGCATTCTTGTTCTCTCTTTCTCCTCTCAGACTTTCTCTCTATCCATTGCCAAGCACACCACTCCCCCCTTTCTCATTATTTTTATATGTGGTACACATATCATGGCTTTCCAGTCTGAAGTGAACTAACTTCTATACCTGTTGCCCCCTAATCCAGTCCTACACCTCTCGGTGTACAACACAGCCATTTTTTCCTCTTTAACTCCGTAGGGAATGCCACCCCTTATCTGACCTTCAAAAAAACTGCACCCGTTTGCATCGAGAGATCAGAAAAAAAGCAATGCAAATAACCCTATGAGATATCACCCAAAGAAAGATAAAGATGCTAAACAAACCCCAAAATACAAGTGGTCAATGAAAGATCAAATGATACTCTCTGTGCGCGGCTGCACTGCTCTTGTTCTGTGAGGGGTGGGGAGGGAGGAGGGGGGTGCATGCTGCATGGAGTAGGGGCTGATGTTCGGGGGGGGCTCGGATCGGTGGGGAGGACGGGTCGTACCATTGCTGAACTCCGATTAGGGGTTGTGCTGCATTGCATGTGCTTTTGCATGGCCACCTCTGGAACGCGGCTCATGCTCATTGGTATCTACACCTGCAAGGAACGACGGACTGGTCTGAAATGGGTACATGAATATACACAGGCTCACAAACACATGCTCACTTCCTCACACTAACGCCATGTTGTGTGCTTGTGTGTTCCAGTTCCATGAAGGTACATCCCATGCATGAAACCGGCATCTAAAAACAACTTTTTATGTGCCCTTTCGTTCATTGGTTTATACTAAATATATGAACTCCGACAGGTAGGGGGAGCTCTTTAGCAGTAGCCTTTTGTGAAACATTTGTGACATTTGTGTCTTCAGCCTTTGCTAGCTGATTCAAGGTCAGTTGATAGCACTTCCCAAAAACTATAAGCACACTTTATATTGTAGAAATTTGAATTAGATGCAGAATATCAAATCAAGTGGCAGTCCCAAAAAATACATGCTTATGTGAGTGATATTTATGCCTGATCTGAGATCAGTTTTCACAGGCAGAGGAACACTGATGACGATGAAGTGATGACTTTATCCCATGTGATACTGCTCCACTTATCTGTGAGGGCTCCAATTAAGTCACTTAATTGATGTATATGTACTGTATATGTTCTATGAAATGTGTGAATGTTTCATTCACACATTACAAGACTGCAGATTGTTGGTCAATTATTTGTCAGTCTAAGAAAACTGCTCTCACAGATGCCAACTTAGTCTTCCACTGCATCAAAAGAAACTACAGTCAAAACTTGATCTCCTGCAATTTGTGTGGCCAGTGATTTATTCTTTCGCTACAAACTGCTGAGCTCCCCAAGCCTTTTATTAGCTCACCAAAACATCTGATTGGAGGTTTAACTTACACAGCCCCGCCCTCATCCCCTCTGATTGGCTCTTCACAGAGACTGCTACGCATGGACCTACCTGTTGCAGATGACAACACGGTGCATTTCAACTCCACTTTGATGGCTTTGATACGCACAGCTCTGGACATCAAAATCGCTAAGGGTACAGAACGACATCCCTTTTTCTTTTTCCTTACTTCTTTTCTATCTTTTATTTGACTAAAAATATAAACTAAACATAAGTCCATACGTATCATAAAAACAGATCTTTTTCTTTCTTTTTTGATTTTATTTATTTTTTCTTTTTTGTTGAAAATTTGAGTCAAATATGCCAAAAAAAAATCCCATTTCTTTCTTTGTTTGGTTTTGTTTCTTTCTTTTTTATTTTATTTTAAACTTTTTTTTTTATTTATTTTTTTTACATTTGATATATAAAAACTATATTAAAAAAATATTTTCTTTGTTTCTTTCTTTCTTTCTGCATATGAAAAACTTAAAAATATGTCTGTGTGTCTCTCTTGTATCTTCTGAATTCATGTGATTTTTAATATTGTGCTGATGCTTTTGGTGTATTGGCATATTTTGCTTGTCTGTACATATGTGCATGTGTATGTGTGTGTATGTCCCCTGCCCTGACATCATACACTTACAGGAGGCGCAGACAAACACCAGATGGATGCTGAGCTCCGTAAGGAAATGATGTCGATTTGGCCATATCTCTCCCAGAAGAACCTGGATCTGCTGGTAACACCACACAAGTGTAAGTTGCAGATGGGTTTGTAGAAAAAACAAAACAAAGATCACCAATTCATCAGAGGACAGCTTCTCTCAGCCCACACCGCTCAGCACCCTCTGATCAGGCAACACTTTCACTTTAACTAACCCTTATCCTGTCCCCACATGACAAATCAACATCTTACACTGTTAATTAGCTCAGTAATACCATTCTTTACCATATTAATGCTATTTAAAAATCATTCTGTCTCACAACGATATGATTTATTGCTTATTGTCATTCCACAACTATATGATTTATGATTTATTGTCATTCCACTTCTAAAATACATACCCTCCCTTCCTCGACCTCTTTCCTTTTTCCCTCTTTCTTTGTTCTCTCCTCTGTCTTCATTGCCTGTTATCAGGGGGTGCCTCGCTATAGACGGATCCTCTATAGAAGTCTTTTCACTCCAGCACGTGTAAAGCACACAGCTGGGCTTAACCTCCAGACCACAGAGCCTCAAAAACAGTGTAACCCGAGATATTACCTCATGTTTACAGATGTTAGAGACTTTACATTTTAATATGATGACCAGAATGTATTTAAATCTGTGTATATTTTCTATGAAAAATACTTTTGCGTGCTTTCCTTTAGCATGTTTTCTTTTTAATTTTGAAATTGCAGGATGCTTTAGAATTATTTCTAAGGTTTACTGTCAATCCCTGGGGGTTTTGTGCCATTTTACTATTAAATTGTACTAACAAGAAAGTGTTTAATGTGAAGGGATATCTTTGTCATTTATGGCAGCTCAACATTTTTCTAATTTATATGTTATGTGTCTCATTCAAACTCTGGATGCCGCTGCAGAGTTTTGATGAAAAATTTGAGCTCCTCACAAAACAGTGTAATCCTAGCATTCTGTTATTGTTGCCTCATTCATGGCATATATTCATAGTGAAATGGCTCTTGAGTCCCTGTAGCAATGTAATACAGGCTAGAAATGGGAAGCTATTAAAGGTCCTTGAGAAAAATGAGAGGTTCTTTATAGTGGTTGACCGATATAGTTTTTTTGACAGCCGATGCCGATATCTTGGAAAGCAGGGTGGCCAATGGCCGATATAAAGCCGATATAATTTTATTTATTTTAATTAATAATTAGGAAATTTGAAATCATTTGAAAATTTATTAAAAAATAAATGTGTTAAATAAACATACTTATACTTTAGATGACAAAGTATTTTTCACAAATAAATAAAAATTTAATAAAAATACAATTAAAAAGGAAGTAAACACTGTAACCAACAGGGCACTAAGTATTCTGGGAAGTTTGTGTGCATTGGGAATAATATTTGTCCAAATAAAGCCAAGGTAACACTCATTTTACATACAGCACACAGTGAAAATGACATGAATATGACAGTGGGCAAATGCATAAAGTGCAGCATAATTTGAAATCACGAGTTTAAAGTTTGTCGATCGCGTGTCTCCAGTGAAGCTGAACTCTCCTCCTGTCCGCATTCAATTCGCACGGATCGACCGTCACCCAGAGAACACGCGATCATGCAGGATACACATGTACACTTCACAAGATCTCACAACTGGATCCGACTAAGTTTGCAAGGTTTTTGAAATTAGATGTTTATTAGACATTCAAAGATTTGTTTCAATTATATAAATGTGTATTTGCTGAATGCTGATGGCAAACAAGAAAGTATTATAATGTTTGCCTTTCTATTACTAATAATATAAAAGCAATCATTATAAGACTTTTTGTATACATTTTAATTCATTTGTTTAAATGTTCTATCTGATTATTAGACAGACTTCTATCCGTATTTAGACAGAACTGTTAACGACAACAGCGAACCAGAGGGAGAATGTGAGCACTGTGTGCTCAGGCGCTGCCGTTCTCAGCCTCGAACACATCGGCCAAACAGAAAAACTTATGGGCCGATGCCGATATTTAAAAAATGCCAAATATCAACCAATATATTGGCCTTGGCGATATATCGGTCGACCACTAGTTCTTTAATTAATGAGGATCTGACTGTGAAAAGACTATCAGCTCTGTGGTGTTTTATATTTGTCGATGTACTTTGTCTAGTGTCTATTGTGTAAAATGTGTATTGTGTGTTTCTATGTTGTTGTATATACAGTTGCACCAGAAAGTATTTGGGCACTTAAGCCATACTAAAATGTTTTGAATGTTATTGCATTTGGTAGCAGCACACCAGGTGACATTTATTTTAAGGAAAGCAAAATATTTTTCAACAAGTTAACAAAAATTGGTTAAATGTCACTGCAAATACGCCTAAGCGAAGTAAAATTCATGTGGTAATTTGTTGTCTATGCAATGACATTCATACTTGTATAACTATGACTTAAGTGTCTAAATCTAAATTTTGGGGCAGCTGTATTTGTGAAATTTGTCTTGTAGTTTGTTGTTTACCTGTTGTCTAGTTTCTCAGTCCCAGATTAAGACTCATTCTGGCCTATGAAGAACATATGTTGGTTCATTCCCATTAAGGTTTCTTGTGAGGTCATGACTGAGTTTTGTCTGGGTCTGAGAGACTAGACCTTTGTGATTGTGGCATGTCTTGTCTCCAACTCCCATTCCCCTCTCGGCTCAGGGTCCCATTCCACCCCAGTCTAATTGTGCAGGTTAACTTTTTCATCCTCTCAGCAGCAACAGACCTGACAGTGGGCAAGATCTACGCCGCCATGATGATCATGGAGTACTACCGGCAGAGCAAGGCCAAAAAGCTGCAGGTGCTTCGTGAGGAGCAGGTACCACTTCAGACAAACAAACAAATGCCAAGTCTGCTCTCTAACTTTGCTAATCAACACTGGTAACACCACATTTTATTGATTCATGCCTGTCCACACGGCTATTCTAAATGTGTTAACTTCACATTTATTGGCTATGTCTGAAATGTATTTATAAATATTAACCTAAGATTCAAGTTCTAATTTCTAGAAGTAATTATTGCCTTTTTTATACTCATTCTGAAAACTTTATTCACATATTGGTGCTTTTATACAGTATTTGTTATGAGATATCCCAAAATATGCATTCAAATACATGGTTGAAAACCAGACTCTACATATATAGGCAGTTAGGCATGCAGCTGACTGTAGTTTCAGACACAGCCGATGTCTCTTTCACTCTATTTTAAGATGAAATTATCCCTTGTTAGATATGTACACTGCCGTTAAAAGTGTTTGGGGTCGGTAAGATTTTCTCTCTGTTATTTCTCTTATGCCCACAAAGGCTGCATTTATTGAAAATGCAGTTATAAACAGTAGTATTGTGAAATATCATTACATCTGTTTATATTTTAAATAAATTAATTCATGTGATGCTAAAGCTGAATTTTCAGCAGCCATTATTCTAGTTTTGGGTGTCACATGATCCTTCAGAAATCAATATAATATGCTGATTTGGTGCTCGAAAAACATTTCTTATTATCAATGTTGAAAACAGTTTTGCTGCTTAATATGTTTGTGGAAACTGTGATACATCTTCTTAGGATAATTTGATGAATAAAAAGTTCAAAAGAAGATTATTTATTTGAAATAGAAATCTTTTGTAGAATTTTAAATGTCTTTGCTGTTGACTGTCACTTTCGATCAATATAATGTATTCTTGCTGAATAACAATAGAATTATTTTTTTTATCTTATCGGTCCCAAACTTTCGAACAGTAGTGTATGTCACTTCCCACATGGAGCACTATGATTTAAAAGATGTACGTGCAAACCTTTAGATATTTTAGTGCTTTTATGGCATGGAAACAAAAACACTGATTATATACAAGATCATTTCACATTTTATTTACAGAGTTAGAGCATGCTTAAAAACACACACAGTAGTTTTGCTGAGTATATGCAATGATGAATGATACAACATGGCCTTTTGTCAGTGTCACTCCTGTCCCCTTCCCTAGAAACGTTCCCATCCTGTACAGGCACAGTGTCCATAGTTTCTGCCTGCATTTTCAAATTAGCAATACTTGGAGCCTACCACAAAGAGCGTGGACACTCTGCCGGCATCAGGGAATGGTCTAAATATATGTTTGTGTCTTGCCTCCCTGTCTGTCTCTTTACCTGTCGTACTTCACTTGACTGCATCTGTACCTCAGCACCGTCCTCTCAACATCAGCTTCACTTTTGTGGCTGTCTCACTCTCTATAACCATCTCTGATGTCTGTATATCTATGTCTGTGTCAACTTGTTTGCATTTTAACTAATTCTTTTTGATCTTTCCTTCTTGTTTCCATTCTTTTTGGCATATTGGATCCACTGCCAACCTCTTGTTCTTTTTTGTTGTGTGTAATTTTCTCTGTTTTGTCTTGTCTTCCTTCATTTGTTGATTGGTGAGGTTGTCACTAACATGGAATCTTTTCTTCCTCCGTGTGGACACCGTTTGTCTAGCCAAATATGTTCATTAATGGATGTTGAGGGGAGGTTCTTGGTGTAACCTTTGGGCTAGCACGGTCTCTGAGATTTCTAGTGTTCATAGTTTAAGTTTCACCCACCCAGAACATGTAGTTCTGCAAGTATGAACCTCAGATCTTTACTGTAGCATGCCCAAATTGTTACAACCACCCATACCTTCTGGTGGGTTGGATGGAAATGTCTTGAGCCATCGGCACCTACCTAGACAGCACAGACCCAATGGAGGACTCCATTCAGGTTGGCGAGGGCACAGGAGAACTCCATTTCCCATGATGCCCTCTGGGGGACCTCTGCTGTCTGGTACCCCACCACCTGTGGAATGCACGGTGGCTTGTGTGTGTTACACCATATCCCATGAGTGTGTCTGATCCCAGCTGCAGGCCATGTTCGTATCTCACACAGAACCGAACGCCATTAATGTTTCAGCGCATGGAGCCATCCCCGAACCAGGAAGGTGGACAGGGGCTGAACGGTCTCCCCGAGTTGCCGCAGGAACCTGTCAACAGCCTGTGAGTAGCATCCTGAATAGTCTTTCTATGCAAGTCATGTGAATGAAAAATACTTGTAAGGCATTTATTAATCTGAGTTCATATTCATTGCAGCATTTACTAATACATTATTAAAATCCAAAGTTTTATCTGTTAATATTAATTAATGGACCAGAGCTAACATGAACTAACGATGAACAGTTGTACTTTTATTAATTAACATGAACAAAGATTAATAAATACTGTAACAAATGTGTGGCTAATCGTTAGTTAGCATTAGTTACTGCATTAATTAATGTTGACTAATGAACCTTATTGCAAAGTGTTACCGCTTTAATTTAAATCTTTCTGAGTGAGTCTCATGAAATCATATCCAGGTCCATATTTCTTCCCAAAAGCAAAATGAAATAATAAAATGTTGTTTATTGCATTAATAAAATTAATTAATTTTAAAAAGAATTGTATAAAATAAACAATTGTATTGCAGTAAGGAAAAATTCTAAAATACAAATATTTTTGTTAAGAAAAATTGTAATAAAAAATTATTTTGTGTAATACAAAATTCTAAATTCAATAATTACAGACAGCATAACAAATACTGCCATGAAGTACTGTATAAACATTCTACAATTTAAATATTTATTTCTCTATTTTCTCTCTCTCTATATATATATATATATATGTATATATATCTCTATATATATATATATATATATGTATATATATATATATATATATATATATACATATGTATTTCTCATATACTATGTATGTATTTTTCAGAGTAATGAAAATCTGTCATTAAATGTGGTTAACTGGCATGAAAATAATGTCACAGTTCCAAAATTGTTAATTGTACAAATTAAACATTCATTTCTTATTTTCTTATTTTTCTTTTTAATTTTGGAGTAAAATATTACCTGAGAGGTTTTATGAGATTCACCTGTTTCAACTGGTGCTCTGTCTTCTCTTTCACTGCTTAGCTTTGCTTTAATTGTTGTCTTTCTTCTTGTCCTTATAGGCCGCACTTCTGCTCTTTCTTTGTTTTCCCTTCTCTCAGCTGTCACTCTACTCACATTGTGTTTCGATTCTTCGATATACGTCTATCTGCTTTTGTGTTAATTTTGCTATTTATACATATATACATTTGTAATAGTTTTTTTCTGTACTATTTTTGTCTGCAAAGGGCATTTTGCAGGTACAAAACTGCTTTTATGTAAGTGCATGTGTGAGTGAGTAAATGAATTAGCCAGCCAACATCTTTCTCTGGTTCAGGCCTCCGGAGGGTGGAATGAGTGAGAGCCAGTCGTGGGCGACGTCACGAGCCCAGGAAAAGCTCCAGAAATCTGTTCCAGAAAACTGGAACCCTGACAGACCGTATCCTGATGACCATCACAACAGCCGTCATAATCCACAGGTAATATCGGAGGTCCTCAGTTCAGAAAGGCAATTTTGTTTTGTTTAGATCTGAATTTAAATTTGGCTTGGAAATCGTCAAAGCAGCCGTGACTATATCAGCTTCTCTCAGCCTTTGGTAATGAACTGTGTGCTGTTTAGCCAATCACTGTCTTCCCAGCCATCGTCCCTTTTTCGCTGCTTTTGGACACACTTCTCATTCATATTATCACTCGTTCTATCTCTTCTGTCTCTGTCGGTCTGTAGCTCACTTCTTTATCTGTCTGATGAATCATTCTGATGAACTTCACTGCCCATTGTAGACCGTTTGTATAGACCCTTCCATCACTGCCAGACTGCGGGGGTGTTTCACTGCTTGCCTGCTTCCTCACTGTCTGCTGGATTGTACCAAACCCCCTCCAGACTCTCATCTCTCCTTCAGTGTGACTCTTCTTTGTAGCTCAGCAGTCATCCGACCCTGATGTTTCCCTGCACTAGTCACTCATCCTAATACTATGAAGCAAAGGAGATGCTGAATAAACAGATTTAGGCATAATGAGCATGTTGGAAAGTACTTAAACCTGTAGTAGGCAATTAGACAGGGTCAGTGTGCACCTAGTCTCAGCCTACAGGAGATCTGTAAACAAGAGCTGTGACCTGACCCGATCCAACCAGTACTGTGTGTTCTACTTCCTCTCTTCCCTTTGGATATGTATGCAAAACATTTATGCTAAATTTGTAATATTAAGTCTTCCATTATTTACAAAGCCAAAACCTAAAAGTACACATAGAAATTGCATAATTGAAAGATTTTCAGATTTTTTGTAGGAGTTGAATCATATTTAATTTGGGATTTTGGATTGGTAAAGAAAAAGATCTAATATATATAAAACAGAACAACAGCTTTTTTATTTTATTTATTTATTTATTTATTTTTTACAAACATATCACAAGTAAACACACTTGAATTTGAAGTCGCTTGAAACCTGAAACAGCTCAATCTCTTTTTATTTCCTCTCAACAATTTGTATATGTATGCAAAATAAGTTATGGTAAAACATTTGTATTATTAATTTGTAATATGAATCTTAATATTTACTTTATTTTACCTTTTCATAGACCAAACCTGAAATCAGTCAATCTTTTTTTACTTGCTCTCATCACTTTGGATATGTATGCATATGTTATTTTATATACTCTATATATCAGTCAGACAACCCCTTCCTGTCTTCTCTTGTTTCTTGGCCGGAATAAACTGTTCTTTTATTCCACTCTGTTAGTGATATGCATCATTTGGAATGGCCAATGACTAGCTCTAGTTAATCTAGTCTTCAGTTCAACTGCACTTTTGCGCAAAACATTGCCCTCTACTGGTTTATCACACCCGATAGAGCTGTAGGCCGGTGAAGCAGGCATCAGCCCGGCCCACATGCTGTTGCTCTGTTTTGCAGACGGTAGAAATGAGAGAGATTGGGCCTGTTGGGGACGGTTACTCGGACACTGAGCCCTATCACCCAATGGAAGGGCATGGGCGGACCATCTCCATGCCACGCCTCTCAGCAGACAACCAAGTGAGCACCTTCATCCTTTCATCCATCCATTCACCCATTTGGTCTTTCCACCTTTTATCTGTTATCCATTCCCAATATCCGTCCTCTGTCAGTTATCCAGCTAACAGACTTTGACAGCTTCAGTTGGGGGAACCAAACTTAAAAAGTTTGGTGTGTTGTCATGCTAACAAGCCAATAAATGCTAGCATGTCTTTGTCAAAAGTCAAAGGGCACATGGATAAGTGGCTCCCACCCTGACCTTCACTTACATGCATGGCTGTGTGAGAGTGTGAGAGAGAGAGAGAGAGAGAGAGAGAGAGAGAGTTGGTTCTGTGCATCATCATAACACCCTAGCTCAATTTCAAGAAAACCTTGGTGTGTCTGGAGTGTGCTGCTGCCAGAGCTGGATTTGAGGTAGTGACAGAAGTAACAGAAAACAGCCTGTGCATAATTACAAAATGTATAGTTCCAGCCCTAACTAATTAGATAAAGCATGTTTGTATGGAATGATCAACTATTTGATTGTATAAATATTTAATTAAAGTTTTACAGCATAACTAATTGTAACATTAAAATTAATTAATAAATCACATTTCTAATTGAAAAATAAAGACAAACATTACTGTTCAGAAGTTTGGAGTTTTTTATGTTTTTGAAAGATGTCTCATGCTAGCTGAGGCTGCATTTATGTGATCAAAAGTATAGTTAAAACAGCAATATTGTAAAATATTATTGCAAATTAAAATAGCTGTTATTTATTTTAATATATTTTAAAGTGTAATTTATTCCTGTGATGACAAAGCTGATTTCTCAGCAGCCATTATACCAAACTTCAGTGTCACGTGATCCTTCTGAAATCATTCTAATATCTGATTTGGTGCTCAAGAAATATTTCTTATTATAATTAATATTAAAAACAGTTGTGCTGGTTAATATTTTTATGGAAACTGTAACAGATGTAAAATTCAAAATAACAGACTTTATTTGAAAACAGAAAACATTAAAATTGTCTTTACTGTCACTTTTAATTAAAGTTTCTTTAATTAATGTTTAAAATTTTAGTTAAATGAAACATTTAAAAATACTTTCACTATTTTTTAAATGCAACATAATTTAAGAAAACATTTGCATCCAAATGCATTTCTTAATCCATTTGTCAGTTGAGTTAAAAAAAAAAAAAATTATAGGACAGTTCACATATGAAAGTAGCCAGTTAACTGTTGACTAAATCGAAGACGCATCCCATTACATGCATTAAAAGGCCAAAATTAAGTATGCACATATGCACTGCTTTGCATACCCAATGTACTGTGACCTCCTGACCTGATGAGATATTTCACCAGATCCTTTTGAAACACTACCACAAATCAACCTCTGGAGGCAGTAACATGCTCAAAACATTCGATTCCACAAACATACACCCACAACACATCACATAGAAGCAATTACGCTATTATGCTAAAATGCATAAATGTGTGTACACACACAGCATTTCTCACCCTGACATAACCCCCATGATCTCTTGGCTGACTCTCCTCTGGAGAAGTGTCTGGATTTAGCAATTTGTCCAAGTGTGTATAAGACAAGTGTGAGGAAGTCGTGTGTCTCTGTTTTGAAGTGTGTGTGAAGGTGAGCTACACATAGAAGCCTCAAAAACTAGTAAGAATCTGCTAGAAGCAATATATGTTCACTTGTGTGTTGGAAGTGTGGTATGTACAGTACACACCAGGAAGTGTGAGGATCCAAAGTCTGTGTTTGTGCGTGTCGTGTAAAGCTGTAACATAGATGTGGTTGTTGTTCTTGTGACTCACTCTTGTCTAACACTGCTCTGCCCCACAGAGTGTGCGTTCTGCTGCGGTAAGTGTGTTAGTGTGCTTCCTATCTTCCTCTACACTCGCTCAATTTTTGTCTTTTTTCTCTTTCCTTTTCCTCCTCCTCCCCCCAACCCCTTCCTGTCAATGCCTGTGTGTTTCTGTGCTCTCTCTAAATTAAAATGGGGATCACTATTTTTCTCTCTCTCTTTCTCTTCTCCTCTCCACTTTGCTTTTAATCTCTCCTTTAATCTTGTTTTTTTCTGTCTCCGTTTTAACCCATAATGCCTTGTGGTTTTCTATTTCCCTTTTCCTTTCATTGTCATTCATGTCCTCTTTTTTGTGGTTTTACTTTTTCTCTTTTTCTCCATGTTTTGGTCTCTCCTTCTTCATGGATTTCCCATGGCACGTCTTTTCATTTCTTACTCCATCGATTCCTTTCTTCTTTTTTTGATGATTTCTCAACCCTGTGATCTTTCTTGCCCATTCTGTCATATTGCACATTGAATTTGTCACCATTTTCATGTCATATCTCTGTGCCCCTTGATTTTCTACTCACCTTTTCCTTTCTTTCTTCCTTCCTTCTTTGTTCCATTTCATCTTTACTTCCTTTATTTTCCCCCTCTCTCTTTTTTCCTCACACACTTTCTCTGCTGTGCTCTGTATGTATCGTCCCGTGGTCTCATGCGTGCGTCCTGTTCTGCGCACCGTCTGTCTGCTGTTCAACAGCGACGGAGACACAGGCCACGAGGAAGTAACCTCAGTGTATGTACCATCTCTGGCTTTCTGCCTCTTCTCCATGCTCTCCCTCGTTCCCTCTCTCTTATTTTGTCTGTTTTAGGAGTCTGCGTCTCTCTTTATGTCTTGATGTCACACTGAACTCTATTTCATGCCATCCTTCTTGTTATTCACCCTCTTTTCCTGTTTTCCCTTTGTATATTCTGTTCGTCGCTGTACCTTTCTCTCTATATACCTTTTTCCTGTCCACTTATGCAGCCCTGTATGCCTATGTGTGTGTGTGTGTGTGTGTGTGTGTGTGTGTGTGCGCGTGTGTCTGCCTGTGTCTTATCTCTGTATTTCTGGTCCTGTGGACATGGGAAGCTTTCGCTGTCTCGTAGTTCTTGACGCATGGATTTCAAACAGGAAAACCTGCTGCCAATAACGGTCATGTTGTTAGCATGTTTCAGTCAGGCGCATGGCATAAAGCATTATGTGTGTGAGTGAAGAAGTTTTCAGTTTCAGTTTTCAGATCATGTTTTGATGCAGAAGAGCATTGTGTGCCCAAGTATGTCTTTGTGTGTCTACACATGCTATAGATTGTCATGTTGACCATCATGTGTCTGGATGTGTGCATGGACAAATGTGCTGAACTTCTTTTGGCTGGATTGGGTTCTGTGTGCTCAGCTATGGCAGAGAAACATTAGTATTTATTTAATGGTTCTGCTTGAATTAGAAAAGCTGCAGTGCATGTAAGGCATGACCTATCTATCTATCTATCTATCTATCTATCTATCTATCTATCTATCTATCTATCTATCTATCTATCTATCTATCTATCTATCTATCTATCTATCTATCTATCTATCTATCTATCTATCTATCTATCTATCTATCTATCTATCTATCTATCTATCTATCTATCTATCTATCTATCTATCTATCTGTCTGTCTGTCTGTCTGTCTGTCT
>NW_015542345.1:649982-650608 GCF_001515605.1 Sinocyclocheilus anshuiensis | reverse complement strand
GCCTATGTGTGTGTGTGTGTGTGTGTGTGTGTGTGTGTGTGTGCGCGTGTGTCTGCCTGTGTCTTATCTCTGTATTTCTGGTCCTGTGGACATGGGAAGCTTTCGCTGTCTCGTAGTTCTTGACGCATGGATTTCAAACAGGAAAACCTGCTGCCAATAACGGTCATGTTGTTAGCATGTTTCAGTCAGGCGCATGGCATAAAGCATTATGTGTGTGAGTGAAGAAGTTTTCAGTTTCAGTTTTCAGATCATGTTTTGATGCAGAAGAGCATTGTGTGCCCAAGTATGTCTTTGTGTGTCTACACATGCTATAGATTGTCATGTTGACCATCATGTGTCTGGATGTGTGCATGGACAAATGTGCTGAACTTCTTTTGGCTGGATTGGGTTCTGTGTGCTCAGCTATGGCAGAGAAACATTAGTATTTATTTAATGGTTCTGCTTGAATTAGAAAAGCTGCAGTGCATGTAAGGCATGACCTATCTATCTATCTATCTATCTATCTATCTATCTATCTCTCTCGCTCTCTCTCTCTGTCTGTCTCTGTCTGTCTGTCTGTCTGTCTGTCTTTCTATCTGTCTGTCTGTCTGTCTGTCTGTCTGTACCTACCTATCTCCCTATCTGTC
>NW_015542345.1:646132-649790 GCF_001515605.1 Sinocyclocheilus anshuiensis | reverse complement strand
TCTATCTATCTATCTATCTATCTATCTATCTATCTATCTATCTGTCTATCTATCTGTCTGTCTGTCTGTCTGTCTGTCTGTCTATTGGTCTGCCTGTCTATCTCTCATTCTCTCTCTCTCTCTCTCTCTCTCGCTCTGTCTCTCTCAATCACAAATTATCCATCTCTCTATATATTACTATTTCTCTTTCTGTCTTCACTGAGCATGACAGATATACCTGTGCCTTGGTTTTCTCAGTGGGTGTGGAATGGGCTGAGTGTTAACCAGATTACATTCAAATGTACACTCGTAACACTGCATATAATCAAGCTGCTCTGTGAAAACATATCAATGTAAACTTCTGTCCTTTCCCACTCTTTTTCTACCTTCTTTTTTTCTACCTTCTTTCTTTCTCTGTAGACCATCACAGACACAAGTCCAATGCGCCGTTCTACATCCTCACTGGTTCACGGACGTTCAGGACGAGGCGTGCGACTGGACGATTACTCTCTGGAACGGGTGGTGTCTGAAGAGGGTCACCGACACGGTCCACGAAGAAGAGAACGGGATCGAGACCGGGAGAGAGACCGCAGTCACCGCACCTCAGAGAGATCACTCGCTCGCTATACAGATGCAGACACAGGTCACACGTGAAAAAAATTATTAACTTTTTGTGGTTGTTTTTTTCCTGTACACATTCTTTGTTGCTCTAATTATGCAAAAGGGCTCATCAGTGTTAAATGACCGACATTTATATTTAGTGATGCAAACTACACAACCTTTTTCTCAAATAAGGCCATTTTGAGAGAGAGAGAGAGAAAGAGATTAAATGTGCGTGTGTGAATCACCTGCATCTGTTCGTCTCTCCCTACAAACAATGAAGGTGTGAATTTAGTTACTTTAAAAACATGTCGTTGCTGAGAAATATAATGTAGCGATTCAGTATGGAAACTATTTTATTATAATAAAAGTCGCGGGGTAGTATTAACATGTTTGTGTGTGCACACCTCATTATATGACCTCTGTGTGCGAGTGTGTCAATAAAAGCAGCGCATAGGCTATATATATATATATATATATACATATATGAAAGTTGGTCCCCCCCAATGTTCAAGACATGGTTACAGCCTTGGTCTAAAGTGCTATCTCATCTCATTTCTGTGTTGGCTTTAGCAGGTCTGGGCACGGATCTCAGCACCACTACACAATCAGGTGACCTCCCACCTAAAGAGAGAGAACGAGAACGGGGTCGAGCAAAAGACCGTCGCCACCACCACCACCATCATCATCATCACCACCACAGCTCAGTGGATAAGGAGCGGTACGGTCATGAGCACGATTACCACCGTCATCTTCACGACAGATCTGATCGCCACTGGTCCCGCTCACCGAGTGAGGGGAGAGGGCATAGACAGGTGGGGCACACATTCACTGAAATACCACTTTTATTTTATGCACAAATTCAACATTATTTTTAGAGTACATAAAGGGGTCATGTCAGATTAAATGTTTTTCGTTCGCTGATCTACACTTATAATTTTAATCAAGGTTTCTTGCTCTGTAAGAGTGATTTTACTTTAACCCAAACATTTACCACCTTTCCTCTGGCTATTATTTGCTGCTTGAAAAAGCCTTTGTTATTATTATAGCTTCTGTTTCTAATTTATTCACATATAAAATAAGCAACAGCACTTAAGAGTTTCAGGTTTTCTGTCAGGCCCACTATAGTTTGCACTGCCCTGTTCTTCAATAACAATAACTTTGCACATTGCAATAAGTTCACAAATCAATCTGTGCTGAAATGTGCCACCCAAATGGTTACATTTATATTAAAGTTAATCTTTTACTGTTTCTTTATATTGAGATCCTTAAGATGACTAAGAAGAGATATATGCAGCCAAACAACAGCACAAAATGTGTGTGCAGTCATGCTAATGCATTTTGAAATGAGGTGTTGCAATTTATTTCTAGTAGATAGTCTTTTTTGGACTGGAGGAGGTTTTGTAATGAAAACTAGAGTATGTTTATATAATACATCAAACCATTTTTTTTTAGGTTTGGTAAAAATAACATTAAAAGTTTGAGTACTGACAGAGTTAGAAACATCAACATTCAAACTATATAAAAGGTGGAGATTATTTATAATGGGTTTATGTGAATATTGTTTCAGGTTCACTTCAATTAAAGGTTATTATTACGTTTTTATGTTCTGTAAATGTTAATAAATAATTAATGTAAAAATAATAAATAAGAGCCATCAGTATCAATACTGATATCAGTGATATTAGTCTTTATTTACTTATTGAGAAGATGCCATTAAACAAATATTTAAAATATCAAGTATTTTAAATACTGTGGAATTAATTTTAATCAATTAGCATGACTATTATTTTTATTAAAATGTAAAGGAAAATAGCATATTTCATGAAGTAGCATCATTTTGAAGCATTCCTTTATTCACTTCATTCAGCACACCTATTTATGTGCGTAAGTCCATGGTTAAGATCTTTACAGTAACCTGCAATGAGGAGCCTGAGGGATGAAAGGTATCTTGAGCACACAGGTGTGGGTCAACTGTAACCAGACAGCATATGCACACCTGTGACCTTATCATGACTGCTTACTGAAATCAGTTTCTCTTTTTTGTGTTATTCTTTTGTTTATCTTCTTTTATCACTGTGGTTTCTGTCCATTTTTCTCGATGTGACTTGTGGCTTCTCTGTGTCTGCTGTTTTGCCTCATTACCGGTTTGTTTCTTTCTGGTTTTCTTGATGTTGTTGTTTCCACACACCTTTCTCTCTCTCTCTCTCTCTCTCTCTCTTTCTCTCACTTACTCTCCCTCGTCTCTCTCTCCTCTTCCTCCTCTACGTCCTCCCTCTCTTGCCGGTGTGTGCTCCTCTCTTTTGTTTGACGTTAATTTTGTGGTGTTTTTTTATTTGCCTTGTTTTAATTTTCATGTAGGGCAGTAGTTCTGTGAGCGGAAGCCCCGTTCCCTCGACGTCGGGGACCAGCACCCCTCGACGTGGCCGTCGGCAGTTGCCCCAGACACCGTCTACACCGCGCCCTCATGTCACCTCCTCCCCTGCCGTCCGCAAGCCTCCGTACGGCTCCCCGGGCCAGGGTAGACTCCATTCCCCTTCCCCGCAACAATTCTCTCCATCAGGTCACGAACCACCCTACCATCGTCCACCCTCCCGCCACGCCTCACCCCAGCACGCCTCCCCGCGCTCCCCCAGGCATGCATCGCCCAGGTCCCCACGTCACGGCCGCTGGGGTCCGCCGCCTGACAGCCTAGAGGGCGACGGACCTTTCTACGATCGGGACTATGAGTACGAGCGCCACCATGAGCCGCCTGCCTACGAGCAGAGTCTATCACAGGGCAACCCCCACCATCATTCACACCCGCATCCCCGATCGCCAAGGACTGCTCGTCAAGGGCCTCCCCTGCACCCACGCCGTATGCCTAATGGCTACCGTTCCTCCTCGCCCTCCCCGCGCCGGCGCAGCCCCCACCCAGGCCCACACCGGCCGCCCCATGGCCGTGGGCCCCGGAAGGGGTTGCACGAACAGTATAGCGAGACGGACGAGGATGATTGGTGTTAGTGTGCAGGGTGACCAGGAGGGGGCGCCACTGGACTTAAACCAAGATGTTTATGCACCGCAGCAGGGAGAGAGGGGG
>NW_015542345.1:629748-645311 GCF_001515605.1 Sinocyclocheilus anshuiensis | reverse complement strand
CGGGTCCCGAACCGCCCTACCATCATTCACCCTCCCGCCACGCCTCGCCCCAGCACGGCTCACCCCAGCACACCTCCCCACGCTCCCCCAGGCACGCATCTCCCAGGTCCCCACGTCACAGCCGCTGGGGCCCGTTGCCTGACAGTCTGGAGGGCGACGGACCTATCTACGATCGGGACTATGAGTACGAGCGGCACCATGAGCCGCCTGCATACGAGCAGAGTCTATCACAGGGCAACCCCCACCCTCATTCACACCCGCATCCCCGATCGCCAAGGACTGCTCGTCAAGGGCCTCCCCTGCACCCACGCCGTATGCCTAATGGCTACCGTTCCTCCTCGCCCTCCCCGCGCCGGCGCAGCCCCCACCCAGGCCCACACCGGCCGCCCCATGGCCGTGGGCCCCGGAAGGGGTTGCACGAACAGTATAGCGAGACGGACGAGGATGATTGGTGTTAGTGCGCAGGGTGACCAGGAGGGGGCGCCACTCAACTTAAACCAAGATGTTTATGCACCGCAGCAGGGAGAGAGGGGGTGGAAAGGGAAACGCAAACAGGGCAAATGCGCCATTGTGAGACTCTGAGCCTTGGAGCAGCACATACAGCTCCCCTACTCCCTCTCTCTCTAAAGCTTTCTCCTGCTCTCTGGACTACGTTTCCCATGCTGCTCAGCACGCAAGGGAATGGGAGCATATGAGCGAGAAATGGGGTGGTTGCGTTTAGATGGACTGAACTTTAAAGATCAGAGTCGTTGTGTTTGAATGCTCCACTCCAAACTAAGCAAGACCGATTGCTTCTTGCCCGATGGAAAAAATGAGAAGCAACATTCTCTGTCAATCAAAAACAAAGAAAAAAAAAAGAATTTTGAAAAAGAAGCCAGAACCCATTTTTCCCCCTCACATCTATGCCTCTTGAAAAGACCCAAAAAATAAAAAGGGAAGAAAAAACAGACTGTTGAAGAAAATGCAAGTGCTCTTGTGAACGAGAGCTCTACCTACAGCAAAACCAGCCCCATGTGCTAGCCGATATCGATGAGTTTTATCATCTGCGTTTACTGTTACCAACTAAAGATGCTGAGTGACTTCATCACCTGGGGGAGGGGTTAACCGTCAAAGAGGCGTGGCATATGAAAGGACCCAGTGCAGGCGAGAGGATGTGGGTGGGCGTGGCACACCGAAACCCCATCCACAAACTGCCACTCGGTCCTGACAAGGAAAAGACCGTGGAAAAAGAAGGAAACGGCAGATGAGGGAGGGACAGAAAGACTATTTCCTCTTCAGAATGTCTTCAATTGATTACTTCTTTTTGAACATTTGGAGCTTGGTTATTCTGTTGCATTTGTTCAGCTTTCTTTGATATTTTTGGACTAAAATCTGATGGAAACTTGCATGATTGATTTAAAAAAAAAATATATATATAAATATATATAAATATATATATATCAGACAGAAGATTTACTGTGGGAAGGGGGGTGATAGCTCTCTTTTTTCCATTCAGTTGGAAGTTCTTTCTCTCGTTTTCTCCCTGTTGCTCTTGCCATGTCTACAGATCTTTACGTGCAGATGGAGTTTATAGATAGACGCTACAGCAGACCTTTCTAAATAGCGAGACAGATCTGAAGGTGTTTTCTATGTTATATCCATCTGAGGATCCCAGATGATGTTCTGCACTGTTTATTATTACTTTGGATTGCACTAAAAACGAGCCTGAATGGTGAAACCTCCCTCATTATGGCTCTGTCGGCCATGGCAGCGAACAGAGAGAGAAACGGGGTGAGAGACGTTCTCCTTTCTAAAGGCTTCATTTGCTGTTGTCAATAACAATAGTCTTATAATGATGAAAACTATCTTAATGCAATTGATGAAGATGACGGTGATGCTGATGAAGATAGAGGTGATCACGTGACTTTGTTGTCTTGTTTTCGAGAGTTTTGTCTGTTGTGGCCATCTTGTTTTGTACTTTATTTTCGGTTCTGTTCACCACAGATTGAAGTCTATAAGGATGCGCTCCTGATAGCATCCTAAAGTTTACGTACTTGTGACCTCAGCTGAGTAGAATATTCCTATCTGTAGTGAATAGTTCAGGTCAGAGCTCATGAATGTTTTAAAAGAGAGAGTTGGGGCATTCAGGATACCCTCGGACAGTTTTTGTGTCAGAGTTTTTCAGACAAATTCAGGGTCCATTCCATATTTATTTCTTGACAGAAAAAGATGGTCACACAACAGTGTGATCTGAAGAAACCGTTTTATAGAGGGTCAGTTTTTAACCCCTTGAATTATTTCACAGCTAATGTAGAGTTAGTGCAAGTTAGTATTTTGTCCATGTTGTGGTGCTGTTGCGCAGCTTAAGCCAGGCTAGACTACGGACAAACAATCCCTTATAAAAATGCGGTCGCCAGAGGGCACTTGAAGAACTTTAGATTTTGCAGAACTGTCCCCTGACAGGTGACATAAGCAGGTCTGTCGAAGCTCGCCTTTGACTTTTTTTTCCGAGTTTTTTGAGAATTTTGACCTGGGTAGTCTTTGATCACGTAACTGGAAACGGTTCTTCCACCCTGCCTTCCTATTCCCTGCCACGGGCAGCTTGTTATGTCTTTGGCTGCCTGCTCAATCTGAGACCCCCCCCCTCCTTCTGCTCAGGATACAATGATACAGCCAAACATATATCTCACAGGGGTGTAGAGGTGCGGCCTATTCAGCCTCCCCTACTGTCGCTGAACCCGTCCAGCTGACCCCCACCCATCGGACCATCTCAAAACATCAGAAAAGTCAAATGTTTATGAAATCCCATTACAACAGGCTTTCCCCTCCAGATAATTTTATTCTCCTAAATCCTTAGAAAAAAATAGACACAAATGAGATGTGGGTAGCATATCTTTGACTTTTGATTGCAGACTTTGTGTTAGCAAATCACAGAGTGTTTTTGAAATTCTACAGGAGACACGTGTGAGATCTTTTTCTCAGGATTCTCAATTTTATCTCTAGGAGTAACTATTGAGATGTTAAAGAGATCTCATTTATGATTTTTCTTTATGGGATACCAGAAAAAAAGTTAAAAAGATGCAGAAATTTCTCCTCGAGAAGTCAGTATATGAAGCCGAAAGGATTCATTAGGTTTTCAACATTAAACACTCTCTTATTTCAGAATAGCTCATCTCATTCATCTAATCTTGAAGTCAGTTGGGCGGTTCTGTATTTTCTCCTTTTCTTATCTTCTGTCCCAGAGTCATATGGAATCCACAGTACTTGTTTTCTTAAAAATACGAATAGTGTCATTTCATTTGATCCCTTCTCCTTGCCAACCCATATTCAAGACTTTTAGGGAGGAAACCACTGTTTTCTGGGTGTTTGTTTATGTTCGGCCCACATTTACCTACAGCTGGCCCCCAGTTAGCCCCTGGTTTGATGCCCATGGGTCTAGATGAACCTGCAGAGCCACAGTGCCTTCTGTTCTAGTGTCGCACACTAACCTTTCCCCTGCCTCTCTTCCCTCTCCCCTCTATCTCTCTCTTAATGTGATGGACTCACACTACGCCTTAACAAGTCCCCATGTCTGCGCTGTCTGCTGGGCTTTTTAAAGACAGGGAGGCACGGTTATATGATGGGGGAAGATCCCAGTTACTCTGAGAGTAATGAAGGGAAATGACAAGCAAGTTCTGTCAAGGTGTCCATCTAGGCTCTCTGTCTCTCTTAGCAATGCTTCCTCAAGTGGATGGCAGCCATTTTTTGATTTGTCTCACCCTGCTCGTTCAGAGAGTTGCATCGAACATCGGAGGGATTGTTCTACTTCTCAGGTCTTTAGCAAAAGGACAGGAAGGCTTATTTTTGTCAGGCATGAATGTTAGCTTGACCTTTTGCATGGTTAATATTATGCCCATTTAGAAGTTCTCTTGGTCTTGTATTCTGTTGCCGAAAACACTTGAAATGCAGGAAATTTGCTCCATTTTAGCTCAAGATGTGGATCGATAGATTATTAATACAATTTGATTTTTTTATTCATTATAAAGAGATAGCAGAAGGTTGTGGTTTTTTAGGGAACAGTTCACCCAAAAAAAGAGAATTCTGTCATCATTTACTCACCTTCATCACATTCCAAACCATTATGATTTACTTTCTTCTGTAGAACAGAAAAGGAGAGATGTTCAAGGATTATTCCAGTTGCTTTTTTCAATGCAGTTAAAATGAGTAAGAATTGAGGCGTTTAAGCTTCAAAAAGGATACAAAAGCTCCATATAAGTAGTCCATATGACTATATTCCAAGTTTTATAAGCCATACAATAGGTTTGTGTGAGAAACAGACTTAAATAAAAGTTATTAACTAAATATTTTAGAAATTAGTTGAACCGATTGACAGAACCTGTCAGAATGATTAATTAACAAATTAGAAAGATCTAGTTCGCTTAAAGGCTTAAATTTAGAATGAAAAGTAAATTGCACAATTCTATTGTGATATTACTATTGTGTATATTATTCATATACAAATAAAACATTGAGGTGAAAAAATGCATGTTTTTCCAATCAAGAATTGATTGGAGAATTAAAGTTTGCTAATTGCTGTGATCTCATGTTAGTGACAGGTTAGAAGTTTGTTTTGAATAAAGGGCACATGAATTAAAAAGAAAATGATGTGCATGGATAAATAATTTATAATAAACATTGCAGTATTCCATTCATTCATGGGGAGTTTAAATATAGCACAAAATTAGATTCAATTTTTATCACAGAAGAAATTAAGTCATCTTGGTTTAGATAAATGAGGTTGAATGAATGATATCAGGAATTTTCTTTGTTGGGTGCACTGTCCCTTTAAGAGTTTACGAATATAATTACGACCGGTGCATCTCTTTTTGGCTGATATATATATATATATGTGTGTGTGTGTGTAACGACAAATTTTTTATTTTATTATTATTTTGGTAATTGAAAAAAGTTAATTAAGACTGCTTTTATTATCAGTTGATCATTATGACACTGTTTTATGATTTTTAATTTAAGTTTAACAGGTCAAAATCACTATAATCTCCCCCTTTCGTCCTCATTTGTCTGTTTAGTTACAGAGGTGAAAGACCCACATTAAGACCACCCTGGAGGAAACAGTATTGTATCAGAAACCGGCTTGAGGTTTACACTCATGGTCACACATACCCACAACAAGCAGATTAGGTTTCACACAATCGGAATTCAACTGGGTTTCAGTGATTAATCTTAAAATGAGTTTCAGTGATTAATCATCCTGAGTAATTATCTCCCTGCAGTTTCCCAGCTGAGGATTCAGCCATTCGAACTGATCTCCACCTAAAAATTTAATTTCCTGTCGGCTCAACAGACTCCTGGCGCCAAAACCTCCTACCTGAAATTTCTTGCACACCTATGCAATGCAGATCCACCCCCACAACCCACATTTACAATCAGAACAATGAATCATACTTACTCATGCTGGTCATTTGTGAAGCCTATTCACATGCTTTTGTGTCACTCTAAATCTTTGAAAAACATTTACTTGCTTAAAAAAACATTGCTAACATGCTATTTTAGGTTCTGCAAAATCACCAGAGCCTGAAACACAATAATATACTATTTAAAGAAGTGATTAAAATTCATGCTCTCAGGCCTGTGGACTCTAGTTTCACTCTCTTGCATTAATTATTTCTCATTGAGCTCTACTGAATGGTGTAATGCTGCCACTTAAACTGGGACTTCAAGCTTGACAATTACATAGTCTGATGCTGGTTAGTAGCCAAAATGTGTGTGTGTGTGTGTGTGTTCAAGGGAAAAGTAAATTTAATGACTCATGCCATGGACATGTTCAGACAGGTCTTGCTGACTAATGAAGGGAAATTACACTTTACTCTAGTGTTTCCAGCTGTTGCCTTTTTCATTGCCTACACAGGAGTGACAGATAATGAGCTGTATATTTTATCAAAAGATTGGGTTTAGGATCAGTGTGAGATAGGCCTAAGTATTACTGATGATGACTAAATCACAAACATGATCTGACTGAAACCCCCTTACTTATTCTTGACAGAGTTCCTTAGAAATTTAAGGAAACTGTATTTTAACAAATTTATTTTGATGCCTTAAATAGCCTATAATAAATATAAATCATTATAATAATTTTATTTAAAAAATCTTGAAATCATGAGAAAATATTTAGGCTACTTATATTTACTTGAATATTTCTGGTTAGCCTAAACTCGTTGACTAGAAATTGTTCATTATAAGAGTATTGTTTAGAAAAAGATTTTATTGAAAAAAGGTGGGAAATCAAGGAACTTCGTTGGTTAAAATATGTGGAAACAACATCAATAATATTTTTTCCCCACAAAGATTAGTCCAAACTCTAGTCATCCAGAGTTTAAAATGTTTCTGTTTTTAAATGAAAATTTACAACAGAATGCTTTTTAAACATTTGCATGTTTATTGCAACCAATGAACACTGAAATCAGCTTCATATGTTATCAGTCCATCAAGTCCTTCTTAAATGAATATTATCAATACATAATCTAATGTGCAATCGATCAGTGCAACAGTGACATTTAACACGTTTTGGCAAAGACATTTCAAGTGTCACACAGCAGTGTTTTGTCTCGTACACCATCCGCGTTGTTCTTGTTTGAGGTTGTAAAGTTCGTAGACTTGGATAGAAGACATCAGAGCCTCTCTTCCCAGTTCAAACGTGAGTCAACAGAGTCATCTGACTCCTCTCACTGAACAATGAAGCAGCTCTGGTGATTCCACTGCGCTTGGGATCACAGTATCCACCACCTGTCCTGTATTCCTGCTGATCCTGGCCTTTCTTGGAGCTCATATGGCGAGCTGAGCCGGCCGCACAGGTGTCGGGCTGCATAACCGGTCCGTTCCGAACCAGTTTGTTCAGGAAATTCCCATCGAGGGAAATCGATTCTCGGAAAGATCCAAAGCGCGTCTTGCTCAACACGCCACGATGGTTCGATTTGTTGGGAAGGCGGTCAGAGTTTCAGCCTGGCGACAGCTGTTTCCATTATTAGTCCTCAAAACCTCGCCCTGGAGATGTTGCTTCTCCTCATCCGTTTCCATTTTTGCCTTCTTCAGAGGTAGAAAGTCAGTCTCGAGCGCCGTCTTGCCGCGGCGCTTCCTGGAGTGCCGTTCAGAAGCGCATCGGTTCTCTTTGTCCTCCTCTACAGTCTCTTGAGGTTTCATTGCGACCTCCTTAGGAGTTAAAGTCTGAGGAGAGTCTTTACTAATCTCCATGGGTTCCTCTGGAGCCGCGTCGGGGGCGCACGGAACGACCTGTTCCTCCTCCGCGTCTCTGAGCAGCTGCGCGGTGTGGTAGATGTCCCGCGCGGCTCTCATGGTCATGGAGAGCAGGAGACTCCGGTGAAGTTTCAGTCCCCCGCGCTGGGTCCTCAATGAATACAGTTTACTAATAGAAAGAGCCATGATTCTCTTGGCCTCGACGTCCATTGTGTTTACAATGTATCAGAATCTTTCAGTTCTAGACCTGTTTTCTAATGTTTAAACCCTCTGCGCTTTGAGGTCTTCACAGTGGATTGCAAAACTACAAGTTTTCTTCTCTCAGGGCGGTGTTTTATGTGCGCTTTGGTGACGTAAAGAGTTTCCATTCCCCTGGGTGTAAAAACGCCCCTCCCTTCTTGTCAACATACGTCATATTGGCACAGCGCTGAAGTATCAAGTCAACATATGCTCCGTGTTGCCATGTCCACGTATTATACGCTACTCTCGACTTGTGTGGTTTAGCATAAAATAAGAAAATACATGCATTAAATTAGGTGTTATTTCAATATTATTTATGTACTAGCTTTATTGCCAAGTGTGTTTACACACACAAGGAATTAATCTTGGTGTTAAGAGCTTCCAGTAGAAAACATAGTGCAGACATACATACAATTAAGGTAATAAAAATACTGAGGTTTCATTTTTATTGTACACTAGTGTACATGCACTTTCATTCAAATGAAAACAGCAACAATAAAACAGAACTAACTAACTAACCAAATAAATAAATGCCAGGGGGTAATAATATAAAATAAGAATAAGGGTACCATTGGGTATAGACATAATAACTTAAAACATAATTTCAAAACAAATAAATTGTATTTTAAAGTGTTTGTTGCTTTCTTATTTAAAGAGTCTCTAATATTTTCTGTATAGCCTTACTTCAGTCAACAAAACCATAAAGTTAGGCATTTTTATTAGTAAACTTGCATTCATGAATAAGTAGGGTTAATTAAACAAAAGCATTTTTCATCTTATTCGTAATAATCATTGAAAGCAAAAGCACAATAAAGAGCTTATTAAAGAGATGCTTATTTTAGTTTGTTTTGTAACAAAACAAAAAAAAAACGCTGCTTTTTAACGAAACCTGGCAACTCTGGCCGTAAATGGCAGTGCTCTACGAAAGCGTCATGACAGACATCACAGGCTTTGTTATAATGGCACTGTATCAAATGTCTGGCAGTAGTAACACTCTGTTTCATAACATCAGATGATCTGTTTCTTGAGCTCATGTAATTACACTAATGACATGTGAACGCAATGCATAAAATATTAATTGAGTGAGGCATAGAGTGTATGGGAAATAATAACCAACTGCATCATTTCACAGATTAGCTGTGTTGTTTTTTATTCTTTGTTTATATTTTTATTCACGTTTTATTGTGCTATCTTTTCATCGAACATACCCAACAAACTCAACTTGAAAGACATTTCTGTTGAAAAGTTGATCGATATGCCCCCTGTGTTTACAGTTCTTTGGAAGCGCTAGACGCCTTTTTTCTGTTTGCTCGACGTCACGTTGTATCGCCATATTTGGGACATCCGTCGGTTCTGAGCGCGCAGTGGAAAAGCCGTGACGTGCCCTCCGCTGCGCTTCTTCCTGCGGCCTCAGCAGAGGCAGTGATGTCCCCGCGCACCATATTTGGACTTGTCACCGGCCCAACAACCCCTCCCCTTCTGCACGCATGAACGTAACTAGGAAGCAAAGCGATTGAGGTCAGATGGCAGCTGTCACTCACAGCAAATACACGTTCTTTTTATAGAAAGGGCTACCTGGCTATGTCCAAATTCAGAAATGTTGTTCATGTGCACCAGGGCTTTTTGCACTGAGAATTGCATTTTAGGTTATGAACGTGAAGCAAAAACATAATATTATTATTTTGTCTGTCTTTGTGTAGCCTACACAGGCCTATGCTATTTGTGTAGCTGTAGCCTGTATATTAACGCAAATTCCTTATGTTCCTTGTTTAAGCGTACTTGGAAATAAATCTCATTCTGATTATTTAGATTTTTGCTCAGGGTCATAGTAGTCTTGTTTGTGAATGTGTGTTTATAGAGAGAAAGGGATGATTTTATTAAAACACTACAGCATTACATTTGCCTACAAATATGTTTTATAAACAGAGTGACTCATCAGGCCGACCTTAAAGCCACTGCTTGTAAAAATAGCTCCCTCATTACTGTTCTCTGACAAACTGCATTCCATGGGATCAGGCCTCCAATTAGATCCACCCTTCATTTCCATAAGTATTCTTTGCAGCTGTGATCACAAGCACACATTGGTTTCACTATATTAAAGAGGACACCTCACAGACCCAGTGGTTTTCATTCGCACGTAATGATATTTGCTAAACCCTAACCCTCAAATAAACCTGTTGACATTATTATATTTAATGCAAAACATGTTTTCAACCTATTTATGATTCTTTCAAATAGTCAGCCCCATTTCAGATGTCCTCTCAAATCACTTTTCGTTTGTGAGGACAAAAATGTGGCCTTGACAACTACAGCCAGCCTTTTAACTGGAGGTGGAGAGTGTGTGAATATCTGTGTGTGAACAGTAAACAGAGAGTGTGGTGAGGGAGGAAGGCAGGAGACGGGAAGGAAGCGGTGACTGTGTGAGGTGGGGGAGGAAGTGAAAGAGAATAGTGATACTTAAAGTAAAGGAGGAGAGGCGACCAGGCGACAGGGATTTAAGCCTCTAGCTGGCATGAAAAGACATATGGGAATCCTTTAAACGGTTTAACACACCTGCCGCAAAACTACATGTCGCACACCAGCTTGTCTTTAGCTTGGCATGTTTAATGCCTTGAGCGCCAAACAAATCTAGGCCAGTTACCTAACCGAATTAATTATGAATCAGGTCAGGACTGCGGCAAAGTTGTGCTAACAGCCCTTTTATGGAAATGAGTGACAAACAATGCTAAAAATATGACATTTCTACTTATCCAGAGACTTAGGTAATGCGTCATGAAACTGATCCAAATATGAACCGTTTTGTCTTCTCAACAAAGCAATTAAAGACAAAATTAGAGATTATTATTTACACGTTGTTATTGTTAGTTTGGACTAAGGTACTCAAAATGATTGCATTCACTTTATATACAAGTCAAGAAATGTGTGTTGGTGCTCATCATGCATGCATTAAGGTGATTATGCTTTTAAGGTTTAGAGATAAATATTTTCTGTAACAATAGCAATGGGACCGTTTGACATAAAGCCCATAGTTTGAATACAAATATGAAAATTCAACATACATGCAATAGAAAATTTATATACTGCCTTTTTGCTTAGTCACAGAGCTTCACACTAGTGTCTGCTTTAGTATAATAGCTCACAAAATATATCACATAATTATGTGCTGGTGAATTACTGACTATGAATGCAATTAAATGCAGAAATGTTTATTTAACAAATTACTAATAATAAGGCAACTGGGTTGTTTAAAAAGACCATTTTACTAACACTTTATGTTATGGTGTCTTTATTACATTTTACATTTACTTAGGCTACTATAGCAACAATTATTCATTTCATTATCCATCATTATGCATAATTACAAGCATAAACTGAACCCTAACATTAACCCAACAGTAAGTACAAGTTGTTAACTAATATTATTCATTACATATTTGTGTAATAACACTGTAACAAGAACACCTCAAAAAGTGCGCTTACATATTTTAAAGGGGTCATATGACGTTGCTAAAAAAGAACATTATTTTGTGTATTTGGTGTAATGAAATGTGTTTATGTGGTTTAAGGTTCAAAAATTATTTTCCACATACTGTACATTATTGTTTCTCCTCTATGCCCTGCCTTTCTGAAACGTGTCGATCTTTACAAAGCTCATCGTTCTGAAAAGCGAGGTATGCTCTGATTGGTCAGCTATCCAGTGCGTTGTGATTGGCCGAATCCCTCAAGCGTGTGACGGAAATGTTACGC
Organism: Sinocyclocheilus anshuiensis; assembly: GCF_001515605.1. Taxonomy (NCBI): domain Eukaryota; kingdom Metazoa; phylum Chordata; class Actinopteri; order Cypriniformes; family Cyprinidae; genus Sinocyclocheilus; species Sinocyclocheilus anshuiensis. The sequence continues at coordinate 634,094 of NW_015542345.1, read as the reverse complement.
CCCTACCATACTGTTATGCCCTGTCCGGACGGAGCAACGAGACAAAAACATTAAAACCCATTATAAACGAGGCATTTGTTGAGTATCTGGTATAGTTGTAGAACATGTTTGTTTCATGTCTCAACTGTCAATGATACAATTAGCCTATACGTTGGAACCAGAGCTGCTTTTATTTTGAAAACAAGTACGTGCGTGCGTGTTTTACACAAGCCATCTTGCCGTTGACTTCACATAGCTCCTGAACTAAAGGGGCAAATATGTCGATGGAGGATCCTTTTTTCGTGGTTAAAGGGTAAGAAAAGTTATCTTCCTCTTCCCTGTCTTAATGTCTGTCTTCCATCTTTGTCTAAACGACATGGGTTTGATATTGACAGGCTAAGTTAAAGGTAAGCGAAGCATCTTCAGCATCTGTAGCCTCAGTTAATGTCACATTATTTGTGTTTCCATGCGACTCTACTAATAAACAGCCTTAGTGTAATAATAAGCAGAAGTATGGCTGTGTTTCTAGTTACGTTTTAGAAGTTTGGAAGGTTAAATTAAGTCACTTGTGTTGACAGGAGTGTAAACACACACTGGTTTATGTTGCATGTGTTTTAAATGTGTCTCTGCCATTCATTTAATGTACAGTTAGAAACCACACATAAATCAAATGTGTTCGTCATATTAAAACATGTTTGATAAATTGAGACATCACCCCATCATGACAGTAACCAACCAGTGCTTGTGTAGAGGTTGTTTAATATAGATAAACAACTTTCATTCCCATCAGGTAGAAGGGGTTTCACAGTTTACTCATGTTTTTGACAGGGAGGTGCAGAAGGCCCTGTCCAAAGCACAGGGGCTGTTCGAGCGCTGGGAGGAACTGCTGCAGGAAGAGGCCCCCGTCAGCCGCGATGAGCTGGACTGGAGCACCAATGAACTCCGAAACTGCCTGAGGGCCATCGACTGGGACCTAGAGGACCTGCATGAAACCATCAGTATCCTGCCATAAACCAAAGGCCTATGATGCCTTCAAACATCCTTAGTAGAATTTTTCACAAAAACTTATAGGTACGTAAAAGCAAAAGGGGAGATGGAGGTGCCAAAAGACTGTGCGGTCTAAATAAAGGAAAATACAAATGTTAACATTTTGAAAAAGGATGTAAACTAGCGTCAAACGTTTTGAGTTGGTATGTTTTTTTTTTAATTATTATTATTGTCTTTGAAAGAAGTCTTTTATGCTCACCAAGGCTGCTGGGTAAAAATACAATAAAAACAGTAATATTGTGAAATATCATTACATGTTAAAATAATAGTTTTCTATTTGATTATATTTTCATATTTAGTTTGATAAAGCTGTTTTTTAGCAGCCATTAGTCCAGTTTTCAGTGTCACATGTTCCTTCAAAAATCGTTCTAATGTGCTAATTGAATGCTTAGGAAGCATTTCTTATTATTATGAATGTTGAGAACAGTTGTGCTGCTAAATATTTTTTGTGGATTGTTTTTTCAGAATACTTTGAATAGATAAGTTCAAAAGAACAGCATTGATTTGAAATAGAAACTTTTGTCACATTATAAATGCCGCCTTTACTGTCACCTTTAATGCATCTTTGCTCTATTATTTCTAAAAAAAAAAAAATCTTACGAACCTAAAACTTTTGATTGGTAATGTATATGCTGATCTCTTTATAGTCCTTGACTGTATCAGGTATTGTGGAGGCAAACCCTGGAAAGTTCCGTTTAGGAGAACCTGAACTCCAGGAAAGGCAGGAATTTGTGGAACGAACTCGTAAATCCGTGCAGGTACCGATCCCTGTCCCAGTTTCTATTATTTTTTTTCATTTTATGTTGGAGTTCCAGTATTTTCATATGCATGAATATGTATCTGTATGTAGCTGATGAAGGAGCAGCTCTCTAGTCCCTCAGCTGTGGCTCAAGCAGAGAAGAAAAACAAACAGGTGAGTGATTCATTCACTATTAAACTGAAACGTATGAATCCATATGGTCACGTGTGCTAGTGACAGCACCGTGTCCCTGTCTGACAGGCTCTGCTGGGGGCCACGGCAAAGGATCGTTACGCCGGTCTGGAGCCTCACCTGGTGTCTGCAACCTCCAGATACATTCAGGAGCAACAGGAACAGCAGCAGGTAAAAGACAGGAGGTCAAAACATTTAAATAAGTCAGAAACTGAAATTATATGCTAAAAATGAAACTAAATCCGCCAGCAGGTGGCGGCAAGTCACTGATTTTATCACTGAATCATTCATTCAATTGATTTATTCGAATGGCTGAATCATTCAGGAATGAAGCAAGTGACTGTCTTTATGAACTGACGGAAATCCGTCGTAGCGACGGAACTTTAATCCCTGTATCCAGCATTATTTGCCAATATTCCATTTTATAAGCTTTACAGAAAACAAAGAAGTGTGACGTTTTGTGCAAAGCAGTTCACATGCTTAATACCACAGTTTTGAATCTTAATGTCTTCTTTATTTTATGTCATGTTTTTTGCATGCAGCTGATCATGCAGGACCAGGATGAGCAGTTGGAACTGGTCACAGGCAGCATCCGTGTGCTGAAGGACATGTCCAGCAGGATAGGAGACGAGCTGGATGAACAGGCAGTGTAAGCAAAAAAAACCACATGATATTAAAGAATGAACAGTTTTGTATTATTTTGTAAACACCAGGGGCCCGTTCTTCGTACGTCACTAACTCAGTTAGCTGGATTTGATTGTTGATGATTTGGGATCAGGCTTATTTCATGTAAACAGGATTAGATCGCATCTTTTTAAGTGGAATTGATACCTAAAATCTGTCCCAGCCACTGCTACTTTATTACAAGAGTACCCTACTGATCCAGGGATAATAATTTAAAATAATAATATTTGAAAATAATATAATGTTGTGTAGTCTATAATACTATAGACACAGCCAGTTTTACTCATTGAAAGATTTATTTGTGATAAAATAATTACTTTATAATTGTATTGGAGTCTTACGCACATGCTATACAGATAATGTAGAGTCGTGCATTAATTTGAGTGATGACAGCTATTATGGGAGTGGCTTGGTGGAGCGCAGGAGATGCAGATAACATGATCTTGACCCTTAAGAAACTTTAATTAATGCTGTCACATAACAAATCTGTTTCAAAGATAAAATTAAATGAATTGCTAATTACAACATTGAAATAAAATGTAAAGTCTGTACAAATACTAGAAATTGCGAATATAAATTATTGGAACATTTTTTTCAATAAAATAAAATCAGTGCACATTTCATTTATCTATTATAACATTTATGTAGTTTTGTTCGCTTGGCTGTTTCCTTATAAAAGTCCAAAAATGTGTCAAGTTTTTCGTCAGGTGTCTTTTTTAATTATATGATGTCATTACGTTGCTGTCTTGCCGCCAGCCAATCGCTGCATTGCTGATCGTGGTTTCGAGTATCGATACATAGCCCTTTTAAACCAACCCATGAACGCGCAATTATCTCAGATAACTGAATCCAGCCATAATAATCATCAACAACAGGTGCGTTCGAAGAACCGAATTAGCCAGATCCTGATTAGCGCAATGATATCATCTTGGATGTGACATTTCATCTCGGATGTAATAAGCAACGTACGAAGAACGGGCCCCTGGTCTCTAATTACACACAGATATAAACAGAAATAAATGTTTACCTTTTCTGGGAAAAAAGAAATAAACAAAATAAAAATTGAGTGGTGTGGATTTCTTTCAGAATGCAATCAATTCAACACTAATTTCATACAGAAATAACATCCACTTGACCTGGATTTGCTGTGATGAGTCTCACCTCTCTTGCTGTATCACATGCTCTAGTCTGGGAATCATCTGGCTCTGGGACAGGGGGCCGAAACGAAACCGTGTGCATCGAGACTGCAGCGCAGGTATGATCTTTGAAAGGTAGTTACAGATCAGACAGAAACGCGTGTTCTCTGTGAACTTCTCAATGACTGACAGAAAGAAAGAGAGAGAGAGAGAGAGAAAAAATCAGGTGTGGCTTAATAAAGTCTGCATAAAAAAAAAATCTCCAACAGGATTGAAAAAATAAAATAAAATGCATAATTTAATAAAATATAAAATACATTTAATAATAATAATAATAATAATAAAGCACAGATCTTTATCAGGGCTCGCAAAATTAAAAAATCCCTGGTAGCCCTTCGGGCAGGTACTCTTCAGACCTAAAATCTCTAAAATCTGTCCCAGCCACTGCTACTTTATTACAAGAGTACCCTACTGATCCAGGGATAAATAATAATAAATAATAATCATTTAAAAATTAATTTAAAGATAATATAATAATGTTGTGTAGTCTTTAATACTACAGACACAGC
>NW_015542345.1:624925-629649 GCF_001515605.1 Sinocyclocheilus anshuiensis | reverse complement strand
GAGCGCAGGAGATGCAGATAACATGATCTTGACCCTTAAGAAACTTTAATTAATGCTGTCACATAACAAATCTGTTTCAAAGATAAAATTAAATGAATTGCTAATTACAACATTGAAATAAAATGTAAAGTCTGTACAAATACTAGAAATTGCGAATATAAATTATTGGAACATTTTTTTCAATAAAATAAAATCAGTGCACATTTCATTTATCTATTATAACATTTATGTAGTTTTGTTCGCTTGGCTGTTTCCTTATAAAAGTCCAAAAATGTGTCAAGTTTTTCGTCAGGTGTCTCTTTTAAGTATATGATGTCATTACGTTGCTGTCTTGCCACCAGCCAATCGCTGCATTGCTGATCGTGGTTTTGAGTATCGATACATCTGCCCTTTTTGGGGAACACGAGAACGCGCAGTAATCTTAGACAACTTAATCCAGATATTTTAATCAAATCCGGAAATTCGTTTGAAGAACCAAATTAGCCAGAGATCAGAAGATCAGAGATTAGAAGATCTGGCATCTTTCAAATCATCTCAGATGTATTAAGCGAGGTACGAAGAACGGACCCCAGGATTTGTTTTATACTCTGTTAATATATGTGCTTTTTGTCCCAGTATACTCGGTGAGTTTAATGAGGAAATGGACCAGACCAGTTCCAGAATGGACTCAGTACTGAAGAAAATGGAGAAGGTTTCACACATGACCAGCAGTGAGTGCTTTTACTCCTTATTGTATGTTCCTCTACTAGTTTTCTCATGTTTTTGAATAATTAATTATCATCATCAAATGTGTGTGTGTGTGTGTGTGTGTGTGTGTGTGTATTTAATATATGCATATAAAAAAAACAGTACACATACGTAAACACAAACTTATTGTGGATGCCATTAATTGCAAATTAATCGATTTGACGATTTAAATTACGACAGTCCTATGCTCAAGAAGCATTTCTCATTATTATCAATGTTGAAAACATTTATGCTGTTTGATATTTTGGTGGAGAACGTTTATTTGAAATATATTGTTTTTTTAATGATGTAAAAGTATCTACTATGACTGTTGATCACTATTGTCTTTGCTGAATAAAAGTATGATTTAAAAAAATAAATAAATTAGTGCTGTCAAACGATTAATCGCATCCAAAATAAATGTTTTTTGTTTTCATAATATATGTATGTGTACTGTGTATATTTATTATGTATATAAATACACACGCATACAGTATATATTTAGAAAATATTTACATGTATATACAGTTATATATTTATATTCTTATATTTTATATTATATATAAATATATTTAATATATAAACAACATTTTTCTTAAATATATACATGCATGTGTTTGTATTTATATATACATAATAAATATACACAGTATACACACATATATTATGTAAACAAAAACTTTTATTTTGGATGCGATTAATCGTTTGACAGCACTAATAAAAAAAAAAAAAAAAAACTTTTACTTGTAGTGTATCATTTTATAAAACTGATACATTTATTTCTCAAACCCACCCAAACAGATACATTTTTATTGTTTTTGCAAGCTTTTTTTTCTTTATCTTACCTAGCGTAATTCTGCAAGATTTAAGAGCACAAGAGTTTGTGATATTTTGACTTCACGTTTGTATTTTTGTGTGTTGCAGGTCGCAGACAGTGGTGCGCTATTGGAGTTCTTGTAATCATACTGATCGTGGTGCTCATTCTGTTATTCGCTCTTTAAACCAGACTCTTCTTCAGTTTGGCCCTCCATCATGCCAAAAGCTTACAGAGGAAGTCAGAATTTCACAGTGATTCTTCCACCTCAGCTTCCGTTATCTTTGTGAGAAAGAGTTCAGTTATTTTTTATAGTCTTTTTGCCTTCATCTAACCCATATGTCTTCTGAATCTCAGCATTTCACTCGCTCTCACTACTTTTGGATTAAGATCTATTCCAGAATTTCACTGGTGCTGAGATGGAAGTTAACAGTTATTGCATTTCTTATGTTTTATTGTGGTACAAGTGTGGAATGAGGAATTTGATATTGCCATATATTTTTATGTTTCATTATTAAACCGTACAGTAATTGTGTACATTATAAATGCCCCTGAAAGAGGTTGACCAAGCACAATGAGTAAAGCAGGCTCATAGCGCCCCCCAGATCTCTAACTGGCAGTACCACCATCAAACAACCTCTGATGATGTTTAAAGTAAATCTAAAGTAAATTATGGCAAGAAATTTAGGATTATTTAAATGTTTTTAAAGCAAAGTCACACCTTGGGGGTAACATAGGCATTTTACACCATTTGCTCTTCCTTTATGGATAAATCTAACATTTTATTGCATCATTTGGGTGAGCTTATGGATGATTGCTTACAGAAAAAATCATCTGCACTTTTTATGAATCTTCATGGATGTGCTGTGCGTACAGTAAGTACTTGGGTTTCCTATATTTTAACATGATTTTATGCATTGCTTTTGAGATTACTGTATATTGAACTGTAAAGTTCAGTAGAGACACATCTGACATATAGACAGTTGATGGTGTGGGTTATGCCTTCACTGCATGCCACAGTGATATTTCATACCCATTACTACAATACATATATAATATATGTCATTTTAATATTTTTAAAGGAGATTTTTTGCAGTCCAAATAAGCAAAATGCATGTTCTGAAAGTCAGCTAATAACTGAGCTGATTAGACCCCACAGTTAGGATCGTTACTTGATATTTCTATTCCTGAACTTGAGCCCAGATCTAATATTGTGCTCATCTGTGGGTGTGCTAATGAACATTTTGTACTCAAATCCTCCGTGCCAATGAGTTGCTTCCAGTGTGCCCTCTGATCTGGGTGTAACACTACGTGCCTGTGGGTGAATGTATTATGTTCAATATAAATGTGTTCTTCTTTCAAACTTCAACTGAATATGACATTTCAGTATTGCTTTGTCTATTTTAATTTTGTAATATGATATAAATAAACCCGTAAATAGCTGAAAGCCAGATTCAACGCCAAGCATAAGATTTTTGAAAAATGCAAGCCTTAAAAAATGCCAATACTCACTGTTGCTCAAAATGTGGAACAAAGTACTAAAACGTAATACCTCATATATGCCCATTTAGGGAAATTTGGTACGTATTTGATTTTCTTTTACTTGCAAAGTAATGTCTTTCAGTGCTGCCTGCATAAATGATTGTTTCAGAAATCTAATGCCCATGTCACTTGTTTTTGTAAGCATTTGTATTATATAAAACTTTTGCCTTTATTTTGGCATCTTGATAAATCGAAGTGGTTCCTGATTAAAGTATATGCCTTTGACATGTGGTTTCAGTTTTCATTTATCACGTTATTTTCAAATTATATGCAACATATGGAATAACTTCATGGCAGCTCTCGGATAAAAATACTTCTGTGACAATATTTTCACAGTAGAGAGAAATATCATGAAATATAAAATACAACCCGTAAAGCTGTTAAAATGACTGAATCATGCATTAATGGAATAGTTTAAAATGAAAATTTGCTGTAAAGGTACTCACTCTCAGCCCAGCCAAGATGTGGAGAAATGTAGCATTACATCACTTGCTCACCAGTGGATCCTCTGCAGTGAATGGGTGCCATCAGAATGAGTCCAAACAGCTGATAAAAACATCCACTGGACTCCAGTCCATCAATTAATGTCATGTCAAGTGAAAAGCTGTGGATTATTTTCAAGTTTTTATCAGTTGCTCAGTCTGACGGCACCCATTCACTGCAGAGGATCCATTGGTGAGCAAGCAATGAAATGTTATTTCTCCAAATCTGGAAATCTTTGATGTCCTGAGTGTTTTTCAGCCAATTTTAATTTTGGGGTGTTTAATTCTTTTAAAACAAAAGCGAACCACAATGATTTTCTTTGTTACAAAGCTTTTTATTAAGATGTATTTTCATAATTTCTCCATGTTTGTTTCTTTTATTTAATTTTTTTTTTTAACAGTAGTTAATGTGCAATTTTCTTTCTTGCTGGGTCACAGTAAAGGAATTCACAAAGTTATTGGCACTTGGAACACAGAGGAAACACTGGCATGTACTCGGGGTGGGGTGGAGGCTACAGAGAGGTTTTGACATCAGTAGACGCTACTGCATTTGTTTCTGGGGAATAACATCTCATGCTGTGAGTGCACAACTAACAATCAAACTTCATTAGTGTTTCTATGTATAATGTACAGTATATATATAGATTTGTATTTATAAATGTATATTCATATCTATACTGGAAAAAAAAAATAGCTGCAGGATCCCTGCGGCCACACCAGAGACATTCTCTCAGGAGCCATGCTGATGGAGCTCCCCGGCCCCTGGTGAGGTATGAATCTACAACATTCCATATTCAAAGTTGCCTCCATTTACATCTATTTCCCATAACATCATGTTCAAACAAATCTGAGGGGCAGCACCTCGAGGAGTCTCCTGCATCACATGACCTGTATCAGGGCACGGGCCAGGGAGGTATGGCTGAAGGTGTCAGGAGGTAGATCCACACACCTGCTTGTGTGTGCGCACATGCATTGGTCTCTGGTGGGCAGGGATGTACAAAGAGCAATATATGTTTTGAAATCTGTAAGAAGTCTGAGGTTTCCGGCAGCGCAGAAGCGCACAGAAAGGTGAAGTACATGGAGCGGCGGGCCGCACGAGAGAGAGAGAGAGAGAGAGAGAGAGAGAGAGAGAGAGAGAGAGAGAGTGTAAAATTCCCAAG
>NW_015542345.1:611226-623639 GCF_001515605.1 Sinocyclocheilus anshuiensis | reverse complement strand
TTAGAGAGAGAAAGAGAGAGGGAGAGAGAGAGAGAGAGAGAGAGAGAGAGAGAGAGAGAGAGAGAGAGAGGAGTGTGTTTATACTGGAGGAGAGAACGCTGGAAAGATGAAATAAGATTAACAGGCTGATAGACATCTTATTAAAAGGATAAAATGTACAAGATATCAGTTTAGGAGAGGTATGTCTTCATCCGAGGCTTTTTGATTGCATCTGTCATTGTTTTTCCTGTGTTTGCGCTTCTTCTGTCTACCTAGAACTGTGAGGTGGAGTGAGCTTGGATATTTCTAGCATAAGTTGTTCACACAGAACGCATTCTTGCACATAAAAATTTAGTGCTGAGAAATTAAACAGAACAGAGCATCGAAATGTGCTTTTTAAGGTAAAACGCTCAAACTAGTAGAACTATCTGCATCTAATTTAAATTCCAATACATATATTGAAGGCCAGTTTCTTTAATATGTCAACAAAAATCTAACAAATTTTGAACCTGGAAATTAGTGCATATTTAATTACATAATGCCTCTTATGATAACAATAATATTCCACAAAACAATGAACTGGTGAAGAATGGTGCAATTTATGATTTAAATTTATACCTTATTCACTAGTGGTGTCTTGCCTTAAAAGTTGAACTTGCCTTAATAGTCAAACGACTTTTTGTTAACGCGGCTTGGATGCACAAGATGCTGAAAAAGCAAGATGCTTCACAGTGCTCAAAGACATCTGCCTAGTGCATGTTTACATGGGACAAAGTTCAAAAGCAGCACAATTAAATGAAAAGACAAAAACAGCTCTGTGTGAACCAGCCCTAAGACTCAGAATTAAAGATATCTAACATTAAAAAAATTATAATAAAAATAGATACAATAGTCCCCGGTGCTCAATCGAAAGAGTGAGGGAGCTCAAGGTGCTAAGACAGGGGTCTTCAACTTATTTTCAGGCCAAGCACCCCTGATAGCTATTAGATAGAAATCCTGATAGCTATTCACAAATCCCTATTTTGGTTGTTTGTTAATAAAGTGTCATATTAAGTATCAAATGTTTTGATCGTCACATTGGTAAACACCAGCAGAGACAATTTACTCTAGTTCTGAATAAACGCAATAACATTTCCTTATATTTGGCAGTTCAAACACAATTTAAACAGTTGGCAAGGGATTATTAAATTAAAGATCATGTCAAATTACAAGAGTTCTCTAAATCTTTGCAGTCCCTTAATGGTCAAGAGAAGTAACTGCATGGCAGTTTCCTTTTCTACCTGCAGCATTTATCAAGTACGACACCAGGTGGCACTCATCCATGTGCCATTCAACATCAAAAGTCATCTGCGCCAGTAAACTAATTCAGTAACAAAAATGATATTTCTTTAAGACAGAAAGAAGTAATAATATAGCTTGCAGTGGACATAGACCGCAACTCCCTACATCTATGCTGCTTCAACCTCATCCACCCTTTAAAAATGTCATTTTAATACAGTACATACCCTCTTAAGGCCCTCATATGCACTTCAGTCATATGCAAAGCAAAAATGTATAGCACTTCTCTTGCTCCTAGCTACTGTAAATTTCATGATGTGCCTTTACAAAGCACTTGGCAACTCTACAGTCTATCTATGTTAAAAATTAGTAGCATCTCAATGGCCAAGCACTATTCTAGATTTGAACAAAAAAAGCATAGGTAATAAGAACGAAGGTATGGTTTGTCATGCATTTTATTCCTCTTTTTTTTTTCTTTTTCATTTTATGTTTCAAAGCGTCCGAAGCATAACCTCATTTGTTCTGTTTGACGTTAGGGCTGGGCGATATGGGCAAAAAATTGATACCGCGGTATTTTTTGGCCGATCTCGGTATTTTCGTTTTTGTATTTGTATTTAAAAAAATCTGTATTTAATATATATATTTCACTTACTGCCCAATGTTGTCCAACAAAACAATACATATTAAAGGCTATGAAAACAAATAAAGTGAATGCAACCATGTAAGCCTTTATATTAGGCTGTGTAAAAAAGGGTTGAAATCACATTTCATTCTGACATTGTAACATTGCAATCTAAAAACAAAAATAAGGCTTTTAAAGTGAAAGTTAAATTCACTAAACTAAAAATGAAAATAAATTAGAACAAAAGCACAGAGTTGTGTTAAGGTTATTTTGATTACCCCATTACAGTCACTTTACAGTCAGTGCTATCATACAAATAGACTTACTTGTAGATTTAAAATTCTACATGTCACATTTATTGTCCAACAACAAATATTTCAGCGAAATGTGTATTTTAGTCAGAATTATTGCGCTTCTATTTATTAATTGAGCTGCCTGTTTGGCGCTCGTTCACTGTTGTCTGTGAAGTTTAGCGGAGAATCGCAAAGCAGAAGGCTCATGCACTCCTGACAGCAAAATGGAAATATTTCCATGACTTTATAACATTTACAGACGGAGAATATACCTGTGAAATGTAAGTTATGCATTCAGGAAGACAGCACATCTCAAACACATTAAACAGCATGAGTAGACTATATGTCTCTCTCAGCGGCACACGCAGCCTTTCTGTCAGAGCATCTGACGGGCCGAGCCGCTTAAACTATGCAAAAATATAAACTATACCATGTCTTACCAGTTTTTAAAGGCCTTAATATGAAGCTTGTCACATGTTTAGAACAAACTGGATTATGCACTTTCTCCGCAGCAGCTCAGTCGGTGTCCTCCGCTATATTTTCAGATGCGCTCGTATCAAACTACTGTATATCGATATAAACGGTATTGCCTCATATCGAATCGCTTATAAAGAAAATATCGATATATCGTACAGACTCGATATACCGCCCAGCCCTATTTGACGTAGATGATTCTTTAGTATTATATACTAATAATACTGGAAGTTTAATTGCTAAATGAAAGGATTTTGCATGAAAGAGGGTTGAGGGTCAGGGGTTGAGATTCTACACAGGGTAAATCCACTAAAGTTCATCGAGTTCAGTGCACATTGTGTCCCCAATCTCGCCAATGCACCACTGAGCAGAACATATTAAGAAGTGATTCATGGGTTGAAAACATCACAAATCCAGCCCTCATGAACATGCATGCTGGCTGCTTCCTAAAAAAAACCTCCTGGTCCCTCCCTGGGTGTCCAACATGATCTTATCAAGCTGTACATCAGAGAATCAGCTCCATGTACATTCTAACAGGGATGGAGAAATGTTGACCGCTGTTATCTTTCTTTTTCTCTTTCATTGCGTTTCAAAAGGCGCAATGAGGAACAGTCCACCACAAAGCCATATTTATGCAGTCACCATCAATCACATTTATGTTTTTTGGACAATAGGATGCTAAACACACACACACACACACACACACACACACACACACCCACCCCAACACACTAGTATAATTGTATTCACATGTTGCTGTGTTCACTTTACATTTAATAAGTAACCCAAATATGGCCTTAAAGACAATATAAAATGACAATCGTAATACATTTTAATTACACAATGTTTTAGAATATGTTGAATATAATTACACAATGAATATTAGATATTAATGTTAGAATATAATTACACAATGTTTTGAATATTTAGTGAGAAACAAAAATGTAGGGCATTGAAACTAAATTAAAAGTAGCTGTTCTGAAACAAATTGGATCCAGGCGTAAATGTGAATTTGCAGTTAGCTGCGAAGAGGATGAAAATGACATCCCAGGAATCAATATTAGCATTAGCATGAACATTATATAGTGTTTTCAGAGATGGAGCAAGTTATTACATTCTTTGAAATAACAAGCACTGAGAAATATGTTAAGGTCAGAAATGGCGACATATTTCTTCTGCATTGTGGCATTAATCGGAGTATAACAGATTACTGAAAAAGAAAAATGTAGGGAGGGACTTGGTCAGTTGTGCGTACAGATTCTTGTGAGTATAAGATCTATGAAGTTTTATACACAAACTGAGGGTGGACGATATACCGTTAGACACGATTAACCGGTAGAATTTTGTCAATTGGTAGAGATTTTCAACTATCGTCTCTATCGCGGTTACATGCTCACGGGAAATTGCAGTGCTATGTGGTCATGAAAACATATCGTTTGCACACGTTTTTAAGCATTGCAGTTTAAAACAAGTGATTTTAAGCCATTTAAATGCCATCAGCAGCGAAAGAGAAGTCATTTCGCTATATGCGCGCACTGTTTTTGAGCGGTCAGAAAGGCACACGCACGTGAAGACACTGCTCATAGAGCGCGGGAGTATTGAACGGAGTTATTTTTGCCACTGTATAGGCCTTGAACGGTTTAATACACACACTTCTATGTGTCAAAATGCCCATCTATGCAAGTATCCTCGTAAACAGTAATTTAAGTGAAAGCAAACAGCTGAGAAAGAAAACACAGTAACACTTTCTATGAAGCCCATATTTATAATACATTATAAGGGTATTCTTAAGGCATTATAATTAATGCATTATAGAAAAACCTTATAATATGCTTTATCATCTTATGAATACTCATAAGAACAGTTTTAATGTTTTATAATATTTGTGGTTATAGCTTTTAAGAGTATGATGATTTATAACACACAGTGAACATGTTGCATCCACTTAAGTTGCAATGGATTCTACAATTTCCACTTTCTATGAAGCCCGTATTTATAATACATTATAAGGGTATTCTTAAGGCATTATAATTAATGCATTATAGAAAAACCTTATAATATGCTTTATCATCTTATGAATACTCATAAGAACAGTTTTAATGTTTTATAATATTTGTGGTTATAGCTTTTAAGAGTATGATGATTTATAACACACAGTGAACATGTTGCATCCACTTAAGTTGCAATGGATTCTATTTCTCATAGTTATAATGTATTATAAGTCTCACATCTTGCCATCTTTCTTATGCTACTTTACTTAAAGCAATCAAAGACCACTTATAAGTATAGTAATAATAATAATATTTTTTTTTTCTCAAACAGCCATAAGATCAGATATCAGATCAGATGAATGTGTAATATGACACATTTGCTTTGGACTATTTTTATTGTAATATCAGTTTGATTATTTTGATGGTACCCTTTAGACAGCTGTTGATAAGTAACTCTGCAACTACAAGTCAACTACCAGTCATTGGAGTATTAGTAGTATGTCTGCTAAATATATGCTAACACTTTATTTTGATGGTTCCCCAACAGACAAACTTTGCAAGTATGTCAACATTCTACCAACCCTATCCTTAACCTAAGCCTACTAATACTCTAATGAGTTAGTTGATATGTAGTTGCAAAGTTGCTTATAGTCAATAGACTAAGGGGACCATCAAAATAAAATGTAACCTAACATATAACATTGAATTTTTTTCAGTTGAAATTATTAACTAGCTCACATCAAAATTAATATTAGCCTCATAGGGAACACTCAAATAACACTCCACACCTAACCACTTACAAGATGTAGTAAGATACTGTGCAGATCTTAAATAAACAATGTCAAGATATATAGTCCATTATAAATGTAAAAGTAGATTTATTATGGTGTTCATTGTGTGTTATAAATAATCATAATCTTAAAAGTTATAACCGCAAATATGTAAGCATTATAATTGTTGTTATGATTATTTATAAGATGATATAACATATTTTTTTATAATGCATTATGCATTCATTATAATGCCTTAAGAATACCCTTATAATGTATTATAAATATGGACTTCATAGAAAGTGTCACCGAAAACACATGTGTAACAATATATTGGATCTGGGCAGGTCTTAAAGTGACAGCAGTCTAATATTCCTGGTGTCTGTCATTCATGTTAATCAAACAACAAAAGAGAGAAAATCTCCTACTGCTCTTGACTATATCACTTTTGCAACTTTAATAAGTAGAAATATATACTTTTTTTATTATTATTATTATTATTATTTAGGCTAGTATACATTTTTTGTGATATTGACACTGGTGACAAGAATTATGTAATTTCCATGGTATCAAAAATTTTGATATCATAAACACCTTATTTAAAGCAAAATATCTTGATGTATATCATTGCCATGAAATAAAATTACTCATATCGTGATAGAAGATTTTGGTCATATCGCCCACCACTAATATAAACCCCAAGAAATGTGTAATAAGAGAGAAAATAGGATCAATTTTGATTTCATGTTAACTCTTCAATGAAGAAACAAATCCAAAGAAGGCAAATCAGATGAGATTCAATGTGAGCTGATGGTTTGTTTAGTCAAAGCGTACCGTTTGATGCCTCCATTTAGGAAATGGCTCACTGCACCAGTTGTGTGTTTAAGTGTGTGTGTGTGAGAGCATCCATCTCCTCACCAATACATTCCCTCCCCTCTCTGCTTCCGTCTGCACTGTATGTCTCCCTCTCTGAGTCAGACAAAAACAAACAGAGCTCTCTGATCTCTGCATATGCACATACCAACCACCCCCCCCCACCCACCAACACACACACAATGCACATATTCCAGAGTCATCCACCAACACCACCCACGCACCCTCTCTCAGACGTGCATTTGGCACAAAAAAAAAAACAGACTTACATTTGAACACATAAATAAATGCACACACATAAAAAGCATGCCTCTGGCACACACTCTCGCTTTCCTGTCAGCCTCCTCACATGAATGCACAGGCATTAGCACGTGTGTCTCCAAAAATGGAAATGAAAACAAGAGGCTCAAACTCTGAGGAAAAGTAGCAGAGCACACCAGCACGCATGCATGCATGCATACAGGATCATCCAGGCATTCCATGCCCTCCCCTTCCCACAATTTCTTTCACTTCTCCGTCGCAGACTGGCTGTGTAAGACTCCCGGGCATGAACTTCCACTATTTAAGGCAGTGCTGAACAATCCAGTTCAGATTTCTGTGCAAATATCTCATTCTCATCCTATCGTACTCTGATGAAGACTTGGTGCAGTCTCTTAGGATCGTACCACGTGGCTTAGAGGTAAAAGTCTTTTGTCCCCTGGCCCAGTGCAGTGTATTGACAAAAACAATTTTTTTAATTCATTTTTTAAATAAAAGGGTTTATAATTTTTGTTTTAAATCAGTGGTTCACCCAAAACTGTGTTTAGTGATTATTTTATGATTTTAGAAATATAATAATTTTGAAATTGTATTATGCATTTTGAGCAATATCTTTTCTTTTTTTTTAGTCCATACAATAGAAGTCAATGGACACCAAATTGGTTTTGGTACCAACATTCTTCAAAATATCTTCTTTTGTGTTTCACAAAATAAAGAAAGTCTTACAGATTTGGAATGGCATGGATGGGTGAGTAGAAGATGACAATTTTCATTTTTGGGTGAACTATCATTTTAAATGAAGAGGTTAGAAATGGAAAAATAAAATGTAAACATTTAAAACCCACAAATAACATGCTTTTGGATTGGGATGATCTTGTCCAATCACAGCCTTTCTTCAGCCATAATCATTAATTCAAACAATATAGTCCACATTTCATGACATAAGTGTACTTAAAACATCTGAAGATGCAGGTCATACTTTGGGAATCTAATTTGAGCACATCCTTAAATATTTTAAGAGTGCAGCTACACTTTAAATGACATGGTCACTTTCTTTCATCTCTAAACCTTGGGTTACAGCAGCTCTTCATTGGCATTACAGACTTCAAGAATTTCTCTCTGAAACCCGAAAACCATCAAGAGACTTAAAAACTGACTTTTCAAATCCACATTAAAAACAGACTACAATACAGCTTCCACTCTCAGAGTGGTCTTTAGTGGTTTGGAACCACCGTAGCTGGGGCACTGATGCCTGTTCAGTGCCAATCTCTAATACTGCACTCATCAGAGCGTTTAGTGCATCTCTGTCAGAGGCGCTGAGGCGTAGCATGTCAGAACGCGCCATGCGGCAGCATGCACCACGCTTGTGCGATCGGTGCATGAAGCAGTCATCTGTGAGATACGGCACTTCAAAAACTACCATCTGCAGCCTCCATACACACACATTTACACAGCACACAGACGCCTACATTATGTGTTGTCTATACAAAACTACTAAGAACATAAAGACACATTTAAAAGGCCTTAATTATTTTTAAGCTTGTGGGAGTGTTTTGGGGTTTCCTTTGGAGATATTTGATGGTAAAAACTTGTGGCGATTGGATTAAACTAAACTAAAGTAACAATATTAAGTCTTGGTAATATACCAAAATAAAATGCTTAAAATAGATTTTGGATTTTGCTAATGCAAAAACATGTGGAAAACAATTCACTATTCATTGATTCAAAAGGTGCACAGATCTTGCACAGACTCTCTCTATCAAAACACAACAGTAGTTTCAGATATAGCAAAACAGATTAATCTGCCCCTTACTACAGTAATTCATTACAATCATAAATGATACACTGCCTCTCTTGGGATACTTGGCAAGACAAAAAGTGGAAAAGTTGGCAAAAAAAAATTACAAATGTTGTTTGAATATAAAAAAAAATTCATTTAAAAGACGAAACAATTTAAGGTGTCTGTGTTAAAGGTGTTTGTGCAGAAAGAGGAAATGGGGTCCAGAAAGCAGATATACAGCCACTAAATATTAACAGATGAATACAATCTTTTGTCCAGCAACATTAACTTCTGGATTTTCCAAAAAGATACATTCAGAATCATGACAGTGTTTTCAGACTGGATAAGAGCTTCCAGACACCATTTCCCTTTCAACTCACAACAAATGGCCCCAGAGGTCCCTCCTTTTCAGGAATGTGTTTCTGCAGTATGACAAGGAGGGCCTCAAGGTACAATCAAAAAAAAAAATCTACAAGGAAATAAAAATGACCAGCTTCTGAAGTGGGATTCAACAAGAGTCTTCATAAAGATACACTTCATTGTTCCCAGATGACATCAACGCCCAAGGTGAGACTGGGATACGATGGAGGAGTGGAAGAGGAAAGAATAGCTGAAGCACAGTAGTGTTACTCACTAAAACAAGCTGTTACCGTCCCCGCTCACACCTTGCAGGGCATCTGTAGATGACTGGCCAGATTCAGAGGCTGTACCACCTTCTAGGGATCCTGTTTCAAAAGCATGCTCCACAGCCAGGCCATCAGACTCCATTTTGGCAGCGTCCGGAAGAAAGTTGGCATAAGCGTCACTTTCTGCCATCAGAAGCTTCAGTTTCGGAATCCAGCTCTTGCGTACCACGCGCTGCCTGCACTAACGTGGCAGTTCATCAGCTGAGCACGTGAAATAAAAACACTGGTGCCTGTTACTAGCTCCAGTTTCTCAGCAGGGTCACCTTCGTCATAGAGTTTAGGATGACAGCGGTTTCCGATCTGTGCAATGAGCTCAGTGGGAAGAGAGGCCAGATCTTGCCTCACTCGAACTCCTCTTCCCCTTGATTCAACTGTGAGGTGGTCTGGTAGTGATTCCACTCGTTCGCTGGCTGAACCAAGATTACAATGGGGGAGAGATATTTTAAAATAAAAAACAATATATTCGCTCTAAACAGCCTATAAAGCTGCAGATAAATAACTAAAAAGATATTTAATATACATGTAAAATGAATTTATCTCCCTCTGAGGTTTTTTATTTTTTTGCAAATATGTTTTCTTGTACGTGCTTTTTTATATATATTTTGTTTTGAATTTATTCTTTGGGGAAAGTAAACGGAAGAGCAATGATGAAAAGAAATTGCAAGTTTAACCTATTGTTTATAGTATATATGTAATTTTGACTTTTGAGTAACAAAAAATATCTTTAAAAAATAAGTTTAAAAAGATCTACATTGAGCAAATGCTGTATTTTCTTTGCTTTGATGTCTGGTTATTACTTTTCAAAATTCCTATTGATGGAGTTCCTCAGGGCTCAATACTTGGCCAAATTTTTTTTCCCGGAATTTCACTACATACTGTAGTCTTTTATCACAATATGGTGTTAGTGTCAGGTAATAAATCTAACTGATAAGTATTAGCAACCCATCAATGAAAGCAAATTTTTGTTTTCTTACCCGTTGCCCCTACATTCAACATGCTGTACATAGTGTACATATTACAGATTTGTCTGTACTGTTCTTCTGTGGTTTCGTCTGTGATTTCCTCTTCTTCATCATCATCATGGTAAGAGATCGGCGAATCACTGGTGTACATGCTGGGTGTGCCTGGACTGGTGCCTTCCGGTGTGCTACTGCTGTTGTTGTTATTGTTGTTGCTATTAGTGGTACCACTTCCACCCAATAAGGCTGCACTTTGAGGCGGTGCCCCTCCTGTGCTCCGTGCCACCTCATGCGAATAGCGGGCTGCTTTCCTCATACCTCCCCCTCCTCCACCTCCTTCACGGCTACCTCCCTCCCAAAGACGCTTAGCAACTGGAGTGCAAACCACTGAATATGATGATGCTTCTTGTTGGGGCTGCTGGGCCTGAGGTTGCTGCTCTGTCTTCACTCTTGACACCAATGCAAGGGGTGTTAGGCAGGAAGCAGGTCGAGCTGTTGCCGTGGGGACTGCACCCCCACCTACAGTACCACTTCCAGTTTGAGTAACAGGGCTCTGGGGTTCTGAGGGTGGTGTTTCTTCTGTGTGAAGGCCCTGTGAGTCACAACTTGGTGAGCTGACCTTTAGGAAGAACTCTGTGCCTTTTTCCATAATCTGCTGAATCTGTAGGAATCCTGCTGTGTACATTAAGAGAAACTGATCACCCAAGTTCATGCTAAGTCGGCCGGTGTAACAGAAGGAAAGGATCTGCTGGAAGCTCTGAGGCTGGACTGCTGGTGGTAACTCCACGACAAAGCTCTTACTTCCAGAGTTGAACAAATCTCGAAAGTAGGAGCTGCTGGCAGCCAGCACTGCCCGGTGGGCTTTAAATGTGTGACCCTTCACCACCACTGACACATCACAGTACAGTCCCTGAAGTCTCTGCTCATTAAGACACTCCAAGACATTGTTGCCAAAGTTGGGAATCGCCATCTGCAGCATCTGAGCCATATTGTAAAGCCCAGCACTAGAGTCTGTGAAAAAAGAAAAAGAACTGAGGTGAAAAATACCTAATTATTTTACCAGAGTTCTTATAATAATGACCAATGGGCAGGGCCTGTAGAGAATCCACACCTACAGAAGGCTGCAGAAATATCTTCAAATTTCTATAAAATTCAACTTGACATTCACATTTCCACACAGTCCCATGCCTCAAGTGTTTATTTTGCAGAATTCCATCAATTTTGCCAAAATCCCAACAGTGAGGAAAATGTGAAAAAGTGTGCAGATTCCATAAAGGCTGACCAATGGATATGGTGTATTCATACATAACAACCATAAACAATTTAATATTTTTTAAGTAAAAAAAATATATATTCTTTTTTCAAAAGGATCAAAAAAAGATAAAAGCAGTAATACTGTGAAATATTGTTTACATTTAAAATAACTTTTCTATTTTAATAGAATGCAATTTATTCATGTGGTTGCAAAACTGAATTTTCAGCCGCCATTACTCCAGCCTTGTCAGTGTCACATCAAAATCATTCAAATATGATTTGCTGCTCAAACGATAATTCTTCATATCATCTATGGTGAAAACATTTGTGCTGCTTAATATTTTTGGAGAAAAAAAAAAGTGATATTTTCCAGGATAATTTTATGAATATAAAGTTTAAAAGAACAGCATTTATTTGAAATAAATACAGTCACTACTGATCACTTTAATTCATCCTTGCGGAATACAAACTTTTGCATGACTGTGCAGAATCATTCCTGTAGTGAAAAAAGTTGTCTTATGCACAATAATTTTAACAATGTGACTCTTAAATAAAGCTTTAAATAAAGATTTCTGGAATCACCACACATACACACACAAACAAACACACACGCACTTACTTGCAGTATATCATCATCTATTCTTATAAAACCATAGAGACACAGTGGTTGTCTCTGTTCTAACTCCAAGGTCAGTACATGCAGTCTCACAAACAACATCCCATGCTGGCAAGTCCATTACATAGAAACAGAAAATGCATACATTCTCCACAGGAAATTAGACAATGAACAAACGCAATAAATGTTGATACACATTCTTGCCTAGGGCCATCCAGGGGTTATCTCTGGGTCACATACAATTTATAATCCTACAGTCTATTATTTTTAGAATCATACAAACACTCTCTGCTCTTAAGGTCAACATGTACTTTCTAATAGGGATGCACCGAAATGAAAATTCTTGGCCGAAGCCGAAACCGAACAAAATTAAACACTGGGCCGAAGGCCGAATATGGTTTTTCGAGTTTTTTCCCCCCATGTATTTTGCCAATTTTGTTTTCACCATTGCATACATTAAAAAGCCAAAATGTGCTTTTTACTGTTTTGTCTTGCTTTTCAAAGAAAAACAAATCAATTACAAAACAACAATTTAAAAATATTTAACACTGAACATTTTTAACATTCTAGCAGACACTAT
>NW_015542345.1:609825-610421 GCF_001515605.1 Sinocyclocheilus anshuiensis | reverse complement strand
TGTAAAATAATAATTTTTGGCCATCTTGAATCAGGCATGTTTTTTTTTTTTACTGTACAATTAAAAGCAGCCTTGCTGAGAAGAGACTTCTTTTAAAATATTAGAAAATATTACAAATCCTAATTTGAACACTATGTGTGAATGTTATAATAAATGTATTAAAACAGAGCTGTTGTAATGATTATTATCATTATTATTGTCTTCCTATTTCTTTTATTTTACAGAACAACAGTAAAATTACAATACTAACATTTATGAACGTTGATAAGAGTTCTTGCTTTTTCTCAACTTTTATTTTGGCGGAAACGCGCAGGAAGACCTCAGTGCTTCTTTTTGTTGACAACAGATTTATAAATGAGTCTCATTACGAATACGTCGTACGTATCGCATTGTCACATGCCTTGTAAAAATTAATAAAAATGTGACTGAGCAACGGACGACTGTATCAGCGCAGTTTCCTCGCGCTTTGGACTTTGAACCCTGGTTATCAAACAGATCTGCTGCGAGCTCGTGCAGCGATGTCAGAACATATGCAATGCGCGCGTGTATTAGAAAACATAACGTTCTGCAGTTTATTTACTAATTGTTTAAGGCCA
>NW_015542345.1:562568-609622 GCF_001515605.1 Sinocyclocheilus anshuiensis | reverse complement strand
CACAATTTAACTTAAAATTAATAAGTGTGTAAAATAATAAATTTTGGCCATCTTGAATCAGGCATGTTTTTTTTTTTACTGTACAATTAAAAGCAGCCTTGCTGAGAAGAGACTTCTTTTAAAACATTAGAAAATATTACAGATCCTAATTTGAACACTATGTGTGAATGTTATAATAAATGTATTAAAACAGAGTAATGATTATCATTATTATTGTCTTACTTTTTATTTTATTTTACAGAACAACAGTAAAATTACAATAATAACATGTATGAATGTTGATAAGATCTCTTGCTTTTTCTCAACGTTTATTTTGGCGGAAACACACAGGAAGACCTCAGTGCTTCTTTTTGTTGACAACAGATTTATAAATGAGTCTCATTACGAATACGTCGTACGTATCGCATTGTCACATGCCTTGTAAAAATTAATAAAAATGTGACTGAGCAACGGACGACTGTATCAGCGCAGTTTCCTCGCGCTTTGGACTTTGAACCCTGGTTATCAAACAGATCTGCTGCGAGCTCGTGCAGCGATGTCAGAACATATGCAATGCGCGCGTGTATTAGAAAACATAACGTTCTGCAGTTTATTTACTAATTGTTTAAGGCCATTTCGCGATTTCAATCATCATACAGTAACCAGCAACAATCACCCCTTCCTCTTCTCATTGAAGACATGCGCTGCAGTCCTAAACAGTCTCTCGCTGTCGGTGCTTGTAATGATTTTTGCGTCTTTCTCCGACAGTTTAAATGCTTCCACACTGCTGACGTGTGTGCTGCATAATAAAGAGCGCGCGCCTCTCACTCTGCGCTGCTTGCTATTTGATCGCGTCATATCATTGTTCGGTACACTTTATTCGGTCTTTTCGCTTATTATATTTTCGGCCGAATAATTTCGGTTGCCGAACATTCGGTGCATACCTACTTTCTAACGAACAAAATCCTTTTAGAAGCAAAAGATGAATAGATGGTATGCAGGAAGTGGTTCAATGAATATTCTTTAACAGAAAAATAGAGCACATGTCTAATGCAATGGCTATCTAGGGGTAAAAAAACAAGGCAATTAGGACTATGCCATCCTGTATTATGCTATCCAACATGCAGAGAATAACTGTATTTGCACTTTACATGAAATCATATTTGTATGTACTCTGTGTGACCAGCAACACTCAAACCTCAAAAGTGCAGTGACTTTTATACAAATACATTGTTTACTTGTGTCAATCTGTCTGCTAAAGAGCACTTAACCTGCATCCTGCTTCACCTTCTATGCTTTCACTATTCCTCTATCCCTCCTTTTTCTAGCTTCTAGCCTGTGCTTTTCTGAATGATGCTCGAAACTTTGTATTGCTAGCACTTCTCGTGTTATTTTGCCTTACGACTAATTGCTTATTGTGTTCCTTATTTGTAAGTTGTTTTGGACAAAAAAGTGTCTGCTAAATCTTTACATGTAAAATGCAATATAGATCAGCTCAACACTTTAACACTAGTATAAATGTATCTTACAAAATCTGTTAACAATTCTTAAAACTACTGAACTACAGTTTGATCAGAAATCCCCACTAAAGGTGTACTGAGTAATTTCACTCCAACTTCTTGCTTTGTGTCTTTGTACAAAGGTTGATCAGGAGGTTAAAGCAATGCTTAGGAAGCAGATCAAAGATTTGTCTAGCTGAGCAGTAAGGTTTTGTTCAGTAACAAAACATCTGCTTCCGTTCATACTCCTTTTAACCCTTAGGCCTACAATAATATTTTACGATAGATCGATAGATAGATAGATAGATAGATATACACACACACACACACACACACACACACACACACACACACACACACACACATATATATATATATATAATGTAGTCGCCACTTCAAGGCAAAATTAACCTGTTGGAAATATTCTTATGCTGTTCTAAGAAAATGTAATATAAATATTAATTTATTATAAGCACCAGCAGAAACTGTAGTAACTATATGCCATTTTGGAATTTTCGGATTGTACCATCCTAATTTAAAGGGTTAAAGCTAGTTCCTTAGCTAACAGTAATCACATTTTAAGAAACATAGTAAAATTACTAAAAACTTGGTCTAAGAGTAATCTTGTAGCCTACTTTCGATTGTCGTTAATGTAATTACAGCTTCATGATCTATGCAGCGAAAATGCCGTTTAATTCACCCAGACTATTTTCTTTGTATCACTCGCACAGCAATATTTCCCAATGGCATAACAACAGCAGTTTAATTAAAAACAATAAGGTAATAAATTAACAGTAGTTTGTGATCTCACTGTTGAGAGTCGGGCGCCGGTGCTTCTGTGATGTGGCGGCCGCGGCAGGGCTGCAGTACCCGGTGAGCGTGTGTGCCCCGCACCGCTGCCCAACTGGACACGAGCTCCGGGCTGGCACGGGCCCCAGGGGGCAAAAAACTAAATAAGAAATAATTCCCCAATTGCCTGGTTTCCACACTTGATGCGGCGACCAAAGAGCTAAAAGCTGCTTAGCCTTCAAAAATTCTGTCACCAAAATAGTCTGATAGATGAATTATTGAGGAGCCCACATCCGTTTCCCTCGCCCCCTCGGTGCCAGTGCAATGCTATGAAATGTCGGGCTGAGTTACAGCCCTTCGCATACCATGATATCTATACCTAAAATGTTTTTATTCCCCCAACAACATCCATATACATGCGTTCTTATTATCACTCTCTCGCCAGATACTTGCAAAGCGCATGCAAATTAAGTAGAAGTCATCATTTGTATGCACGCGGCGCAATCATTGGGTTTCACATAAAATATTCTGTGGTTAAATTCTACTCCATTTTGGAGGAGGAGGAAGGGGGGCTCGGCTCCATCTTTTCCCCGACATCAACAGGTCATCTTGGGACAACTGCAGCAACCGGGGGGCGAGTCAGACTGATCCGCGAGACAAGACACCATATTAACCACTTGACGTCTGAAAGCAATGCACATTAATGCCCTCCTCCAGTACAAATCCCCAAATAGTCCAGAAAAACGTGCCAACATTGCAAGCGATGTGTATGCATGGCTAAAAAGTTGGAAAATATAGACGGACGCATTGATGCAATATAAATCAAGCTTTCGGCAGCAAGTCATTGAAGTGGTTAAAGTTTCGCAAGCCCATCCCCCATCTAAAGCAATCGTACACCTTCACAAAACAATACCCCTGTCCAAAAAAATCCCCTCAAATCGTTCTCAATTACCCCCTGCCACAACAATAACTAAATTCGACCCCCTTGTTCAACCCACGTGGTTGCCCCTTGACCCCACTTAAAGTGGCATGAACCTCTCGTGCATGCGTTAAAATACTCACCCCCTCACTTGCGATCTGCTGGAAAGTGTTTCAATGGAGGAGTCAGACTCTTTCTCTCTACGGGCAGCCATTCATCGCGAATGCACAGGCAAGACGCCCGAGCGCAGAATTATCGAGGGGTGCATCATTCTGTCACCCCGGTTAGAGCACAGAGTCACCGATCACACACAGACCAAAATAAAGAAAGCTGTCTGAACGCCAATGCGTGCAACTCGCGCAGCGCGCTCTCCGTTGGGTCTGGTCTGTGCGTGCGGCAGTGCGGGGAAAGTGAGCTGCGTGGAGCGTCTAGACTCAGGTGAAGCCCTAGAGGGGTTTGGGACTCTGGGTGCTACGCGCACAGCATGCCAACTCGACTCCTCATGTCGCACTGGAGAAGTGTGCACTGAACAGCTCCAAAATATGTCCATCACGTCGCTCTAATGGGGTCAAATTATATGGCGCGTAGGCAATGAGATAGAGCGTGACTAGATTAGATTATTAGATTGAATGTGCCATTAGTACAGAAAGAGCATAGGCTGTGCCACGACATTAATGCTGCACAGAGAAGGCATACTTTACGCAGATAATGTATTTATAGAATTTTTGTTAAATATTACATATAAAATATACTATGATTATAGAAATTTAAAGATAAGATTTCAAATGTAATGTTTAAAATAGTTAAATATTCCTGAACTGTACATTGCTATTCTTGTCACGGAGCCGCTGCTCCAAGTCACAGTAAAAATGAAATGTTCAGTTTTAGTAAGATTGAAGTTAAAGTTTGCGTAAATATTTATTTGTCCATCTGACAGTAAAAGTAAAATGTGAACCTGGAGCACAAAACCAGTCATAAGTAGCACGGGAATATTTGTAGCAATAGCCAAAAATACATTGTAAGGGTCAAAATTATCGATTTTTTTTAATGCCAAAAATAATTAAGATATTAAGTAAAGATCATGTTCCATGAAGATATTTTGTAAATTTCCTACCGTAAATATATCAAAACTTAGTTTTTGATTAGTAATGTGCATTGCTAAGGACTTCATTTGGACAACTTGGAGGCGATTTTCTCAATATTTAGATTTTTTGCACCCTCAGATTCCAGATTTTCAAATAGTTGTATCTTGGCCAAATATTGTCCTATCCTAACAAACCATCAATGGAAAGCTTATTTATTCAGCTTTCAGATGGTGTATAAATCTCAATTTAAAAAAATGGACCCTTATGACTGGTTTTGTGGTCCAGGGTCACAAATGTGAATTTTTAATAAACTTATAGGCTAGCTGAAGTTCAGGTAAATGTAAATGCACATCTGACTAGTAAATGTAAAATATATGACTCTGCAAATCAATTAAAATAATATACAACAACTGCAAACAACTAATGAATTGTGATTTTTATCTCAACATGTTTTTTTATTATGCATAAATCTCAATTTTAACAATAAAGTGAAATATACAGGCAGTGATACATGTGCAACAATAATAATGTGCATAGTTCTGATCTACTGTCTTTACATAAAATACATACCTTATAACATAATTTATTCTTAATCATAATATGTTTAGTTTCTATTAATATCTAAGGCTGTATGCTTAATATGTAGCTCTGCTTGACACATATCGGGGGTCCTTGCTCCATATCTCTGTCACTAAGGGGTCCTTACCCTGAAAACCGTTGAAGAACCCTGCTCTTGACAACTGCAAAGTTTAAGATTGCATCAGAGATAAAAGAAAAGTTATAATATTGTGGTTTACTACAAACTCTTCCAAACAAAAAACTTTAATTTTATTTATATTAACCACTTTTCAGTGTACACTTTTCAGTATACACTGTTGATAATAATAATGATAATTCAGTTACTAAAATTAGAGAATTAGAGAAAGTAGTGTTTATTTATTCTTTAATTCATTCATACAATATTACAAAAGCATAAACAGGCACAGACTAAAAATAAAATGTATTGTGATATTCTGACAAATTTATGCATTTAGCAGACGCATTTATCCAAAGCGACTTAAAAGGGGACAGTTACTGAAACATTCTGTGATTTGTGCTATGGGCTTATTTTATTGTAAAAAAAGAGAGAGAGAGAGAGATCCTAAATGACCCACTTTTGTCCTCGGTGCCCTTATTTTACAGTATAGCGCTTTTCTATAGGTTGCTGTGCGCATGCGCAGTGCCTAGAGTCTCTGTCAGGCGTTTAGTACTACAAGGCTTCCGTAGTTCACACACAGCATAAGATACACATGTGAATTTGCCCTGGAAACATTCAAGCGAACAGTTGACAAGTCTCTGTGCTAGTGTACGTTTCACGATGTGGTTTGTTTTTGTTCGTGAATGATGGCATAATTAAAGTATCTTTTAGGAAGGATAATCAACGGTAAGTTGGAGAGCGAGATACATTTTAATGCTAGTCTGGCTAGTTACATTATGAACGTGAAGCTGACCATGTTTTGAGGTGTATGAAAATAAACATGCAAATTAAATTAAACTTAGTTTAAAACATTCATTAAATACAATTTTTATTAAATGTAAAATTAGGTCATGTGGTTTTTATGGGTAATTAAAAAAATCACAAGGACGTTTTGATGTAGTTTTGTTTGTCTGTGTCTCTAGATTGGAAATGAATATATCTGTACATGACTGGAAAAATCATTGTAAAGTTCTTTTGTCAAAAGGTGTGAGAATCCTTGTATTTATCTGTTTTGTTTTGTTTTTTGTCAATTGATACATCATGTAGGAATTTGTAAGCGCTTATTAACTAAAATATTTTTTTTTTGGTAGATGTTAGCTAGGACTGTACTTTAGTATCCTCAAGGTGTACTGGTTTATCTTTAGCATTTCCTAAGAAGAGATCCTCACTACTTCAGATCCTCACTACAGGACACAATTGTGTCTTCAAAAAGTTCAGGACAATGGACAGCAAGAAAGAACCTGAAGAATCCCCGGACACGACCAGTGCAGGTGCAGACAGTACTACCACAGCAGTACCAATGGAAGAAACCAAACCTTCCAGCCCTACAGAAAGCAGCCAGACCTCATCTACAGAACCTGGGCTTTTACCAGGGGAGACAGTTGTGAGAGAGGGAAAGGCTGCCATTTTATTCCCAAGTGCTAATGAGGTGTTCTACAACCCTGTGCAGGAGTTCAATCGAGATTTAACGTGAGTACAGCATCTAGTCTTGTGACATCTTGTAATGTTTGCTTTTTAATTAAACTTCCATTAAACTTCCTATTTACCTTCTTCGATCAGGTGTGCGGTGATCACAGAGTTTGCTAGGGTGCAGCTGGCTCAGAGGGGCGTCCGGATCTTGATCCCGGGTGAGAAAGATCGAGTTGTGGTTCAACTCTCAGAGGAGAAGAATGGAAAGGTGGACCAGGAAACATCAGAACAGCCTGAAAATGAGCAGCAAATGGAAGAAGAGGGTGACAAGAAAGAGTTCATCACTGCATCTGTAGGGGAAAGATGTGAGGTCTGTGTGTGGGCCAATTACTGTGTTTTAATCATTTTTTTTTAATACTATTTTGAAGTAGCTTTATTTTTGCTTACATTTTAATTTTAGTAATTTTGTAATGTGTTTTTGTTGTTTTATTGGATTGTTTTTAATTAATTGATTCGTTTGTTTTTATGTTAACTATTTTTATTTCAGTTTTAGTTTTAGTAATTGTGGTACTTAAACTTTCATTTAATGGCCATGGCAACATTTGTAATTTTCATGTAGGTTTTTGAAGTTTAAGTTTTTCAACTTATATTTTCAGTTTAATTTCTTAAATTTTTTTTTATTATTATTATTTAAATTTTTTGTGTGTGTGAATTAGTTCTTAGGATGTATATGTAAGACTAAATAACCCTTCATGTGTGTGAGTGTGTGTATATATGTCAAATTAAAATGTAATTAATTTAGTCAAAAATAATTAAAATTAATTTTATATGTAAGATTATTTTACAATACTGGTGTTTTCACCTTGTCTTGTTTTTTTTCAGTATTCTCCTATGACTGACATAAGTCAAGTTTTTTCCCCGTATTTGTGAATTATCATGGCTAAAACTGTCTGCCAAATAAATAAATGTAAAGTAATTTATCTCTCTTTTCTGCTTTAGCAAGGTCTGCATGTGCTGGAGGGTCTGGCAGCATCAGGCCTGCGTTCTGTACGTTTTGCTCTGGAGCTTCCTGGCCTGAAGAGCATCACCGCTAATGATTACTCTGCTAAAGCTGCTGCCCTGATCGCCCGCAATGCACAACACAACAACGTGTCCCACATACTGCAAGCCAGCCAAAGAGATGCCAGGTCTGAGCACCCTGCTGTTTATTTTTTCCAGTGTTTTGCTTATACACTCACAAACATATTTTATTTATATATATTTCAATTTACTTTTACTTTTTTTTTTTCTTTTTTTTTTTCTGTAATTTCAAGCTTTATTTTTGTATTATAATTATTAATTATAATAATAATTAATATAATTGTAGTATTTCACCCCTCCTCATTTTTAAGTTTTATGTTTGTTTGTTTTTTTTCAGTTACTGAAAATGTTTTGTTATAGTTTTAGTTAACAGTAACACTGATTCAGTTACATCCTAAATCCTGGTATAACAACTTCTTTACAGTATGGTGATGTATGAGGCAAGAGGGAGGAAGGAACGATATGATGTTATTGATCTTGACCCCTATGGCAGCCCTTCTCCATTTCTGGATGCAGCTGTGCAGGCTGTCAGTGAGGGTGGTGAGTCTGTCGCTGTTCTCTTACATGCACATTCTGAATTTATTTAACACAATATGCAGTACACATACAGTAATCTCGCTCTCTCATTGTCAGGGTTGCTTTGCATTACGTGTACAGATATGGCAGTAATGGCTGGAAATAGCGGGGAGACCTGCTACAGCAAATATGGCTCTGTGTCCATCAAGTCCAAATACTGTCATGAGATGGTAAGATCGGGCTGACTGCTGATTGGAAATGGATGGAATGAAGGAAACTCATAACATCATATCTGTCTTAATCACACTTTTTTTTTCTTTTTATTCTAGGCTTTACGTATAATTCTGCACAGTTTAGATCAGAGAGCAGCTGTTTATCAGCGCTACATTGAACCTCTCTTGAGTGTGAGTGTGGATTTCTACATCCGTGTATTCGTCAGAGTCAAAACAGGCCAAGTCGTGGTCAAAAACTCTGCAAGGTAAAACATAGTTTACTCTGTCTGTCTATATAGAGATAAAATAGCTGCTAGTAATCATACATGAAAAAGTGCAATATTTATAGAGTTACAAAAAAAATTATATTTAAGGTAGATGCTGTTCATATATATATATATATATATATATAAAATACTTTTTTTATCTTTTTTTTTTTATAAATGAAGCTTTTAAGCATAAGAGACTTCTTTCAAATACGTTGAAAATTTAACAGACCCCAAATTTTTGTATGGAAATGTATTCTGTGATTAGTAAATCCAGGTATCTGGGTGTTTCATAGTAAGCAGGCGCTGCTGTATAACTGTGTCGGCTGTGGTGCGTTTCATCTTCAGAGGATGGGGAAGAAGATGAGCCAAGGCAAACAGTAAGTATTTCTACCCCCATGATTGATCTGTACACTTTTTCTCAGTGTTTCTGTACTGTCAGTATCATTATGCATTTTCAGTAAGTGTATATTTATATTATATATGTAATATGTGTGTTACAGTATGAAGTATTCGGCAGCCACTGGACCACCTGTAGGGCCCAGCTGTGAACACTGTGGGCAGAGGCACCAGGTCTCCTCTTATGTGTATTACAAAAAATAAAATATCCTTTTGATGTGTGATTAGTTGGTACTGATATATCATGCATCCCTACTTACTGTATATACCATGTCGGTTTTCTGCAGTTTTTTTTTAAATAGACTTTTTTTAATAAATCAGTATCAGCTTTGCAAACCCCAGTTTGGGAAATACTACTTCAAGTTATAATGCCTATACTGTAATATTTAAAATGATCAATTTTAGTTTTAATGTTTCCTCTTTTATTTATTCAGACAAAATAGTATAGAATTTAGATTTGATTCAGCCATTTATCAAACTGTTCTTATCGTATTGACCAGAATTGCAATATCGTTGCATTACTGTATAAAAGCAACTGACATGCATGCTTCAGTATATAATTCAACGATGAACATTTAGTCCCTCACCTTGTTTTGATGACTTTGTTCCTCTCTCTGTATTCGCAGTTGGGCGGTCCCATCTGGGCGGAGCCTATTCATGACATTACATTTGTTCAGAAGGTTCTGAGTGCCGTTTCAGGGAACCCCACCCGCTTCAGAACGTCCAAGCGGATCGAGGGGGTGCTTAGCATGGTGACCGAGGTCAGTCGTTAATAAACTTCACAGTAAGAATCATCAGCATGATTGTGACATTTTAAATGTATCCAGGGAAATAAGTTTTGGTTTATTTCCCTGGATATAAAGTGCTAATATTTTGAGTTTTGTGTTTTAGGAGCTGCAGGATATTCCTCTGTATTATGTGTTGGATCATTTGAGCAGCACAGTTCACTGCAACACTCCGTCCATGCTGCAGTTCAGGTAAACTATATAACATATTCAACCTGCGTTATGTACACTACTGTTGCAGAGATTAGAGTCATTAAGTTTTTTTGTTTTGTTTTTTTTAATTAAAGGGTTAGTTCACCCCCAAATGAAAATTCTGTCATTTAAATTTTATGAGAGTCTTTAGACTCTCATTCATTTTTGGAATACCAAAAAAAAGGATATTTTTAGAGAAAATGTCAAAGTTGAGCTTTTATGCTCGCTGATCAATGTTTATATGTGAATAAAGGCATCAATTAAATCTTTTCATTATATGAAGTGATTGTATCTCTTCAGAATACCTGGATTAAACCGCTCACTTCATATGGGTTTTAAAGCATCAAGAGTTTTGGGTCAATAGACTTTCAATGGAGGGTGTCCTCATTTTCTTTCTGTGGTGTAGGTCAGCTCTCATGCACGCTGGGTACAGAGTGTCTCTCTCTCATGCCTGCAAAAATGCAGTGAAGACCGACGCTCCTGCTGAGGTGTTGTGGGACATCATTCGTTGCTGGGTAAGTGACCACCATACACTCTTAAAGGGGTGGTTGATTGCGATTTCACTTTTTATCGTTAGTTAAATGTTGCTGTTTGAGCATAAACAAGTTATGACGCTGAAAGTTCCATGCAAACGGAGATATCGTCTTTTAAAATTATGGCAGTTTAATGCCTACAAAAACGGCTCGTGGGGACTACAACAAGCTACTTCCCGAAATTTACATAAACTCCACCCCTGGGAACATGTAACAAAGGGGGCGAGGCCATGCTGTGCTGCTTTAGAGAAGAGGAAGAGCCGTCAAAACTAGGGGTGCACGAAAAAATCTATTCATATATGAATCGCTATTCTGTCAACTAACGATTCTAAAGGATTCACAAGTTTCAAAATCAATTTTCTAAAGCAGCGGTTCTTAATACTGTTCCTCGCATCCCGTGCTCTGCATCTCTCTCTCTCTCTCTCTCTCCCTCTCATTCAGATCATCAACTCGTCACAGCTCCATCAAAGAACTGTGTTCCAATTCTACACTTTGTTTATAGACTGACAGATATTTTTCACATAGCTATGAGAAGCGTTAAACATGCTGTCACATGCAGAATATGTGACACCATGCAGTTACCGTGCTGTATTAAAGCTTTAATCAGGATCAAACCATATATAGACAACAACAAACAAAAAACATACCATTAAGAGCCGTGCTTTCACAGGTTCTGTGAGATCCTCTTCACTAATATTCTCTGGGTCACAATCGGGCTCAAATTGATAAGCAATATTGACAACGCCATTGTTTACAATACAACGGGAGTGCATGCCACTGAGGTGAGGGGCGTGACGTCCAGACGCACACTAGAGGCGGTTTAGCCAATCACAACACACTGGGCCAGCTAACCAATCAGAGCCCATCGCCTATTTCTGAGGGAGGGGCTTCATAAAAACAGGAAATCATCGGAACATTCAAAAGAGAAGGGACAGAGTGGTGTAGAATAAAGGTAAATTATGTGAAAAACAATTCGTTTTTTTTTTTTTAAACGAAGCATTAACACATGTTAGACTGCACCCCATAAACACAATCAAGCCTAGAAAAAAAACAGTCAACCTCCCCAAAAGATCCTCATGATGACACCTTATTTTCTAATGTAGTTTCTGTTTTTGTATTCCTCAGGAAAAGTCCAACCCCGTGAAAAGAGAGCGGTTATCAGAAACCAGTCCTGCTCACCGCATTCTCTCCAAAGAGCCAACGTAATGATCAAACAAATGTCAAATACTCAATATATAAAAATATAGCTTAGTGCACCTTTAATAGTTAGAATTGGTCCCTATACTAGTGTTACCAAAATCCCTGTTGTGTATGTTGCTGTACCTTTTAGTTTAGTTTAATTGCAGTTTAATAAAAATACAACTTTATTACCATTAATCTTCATATTCTCTCATTTAGTCTTCAAGCCTGCTTTGAAATCAGAGAAGACGCAAACCCTCAATCACGAAAACGGCACCTCACACGTTTCCAGGAGAACCCACAGGCCAACTGGGGACCCAAAGCCCGTGCCAAAGCTGGGTGGGTCATACTGGTAATATTCTTTTGTTAAATCATAAGCAAAATCTTTCAACTGATTTTAAAAGGGTAAATCATCTTTTCTTGTATTTAGTGGAGGAGTCTCCTCTGAGCTGGAGGATAAAAGGAAACAGTTTCAGGGTAAAAGAAAGAAACAGATCACAGACTCTTCTCAACTCAAGAGCTTCCCCTGTAAGAAGTTTCGGAAGGTACGTCCGCTTGACTACAATATATAGTGATTTCAGAATCATTTGAACACTGAGCGTTGCCTTAGTTGTTGTTACCAAACTAGTCAGTATTTGAGAATTTAAATTCAGAAACAAGCAATTTAATTTAATTTTGCAAAGTACAAGAATTATCATCCAGCTTTTATTCCCATACATGCGATAAATGTATAAGATTAATTCATTAGGTTTAGTAGTCATAAGTGCCCTTAATTGATAAATTATTCAAGCAATAATGCATACATATTAAATCACAACAGCTAGTTTACCTAACAAAGCTATTGTATTTTCTTTCTTTTCTAGGGAACATGTACATATGGAGATAAATGCTGTTATTCGCATGAACACGAGCAAGAAACTGAGGAAAAGATGGACTAAGTGGTTTTCTCACTACTGAATAATGCATGTGTCCAAATGTGTACAGATTCGCAACTAAAGTTTATGTTAATTGGAGTTGTGCGATGCAAGTTTAATTTTTCTGGCGATGCGTTGGTGGGACACATTTTATTCTTTGCAGTCATTTTATATTTTGAATGTTCTAGTTTTGCCTGGCAAATAAATACTAAGTGAATGGTTGTGTATTTCTATTCAGTATGAGCGGGACACATCATGTATCATTTAAAAACAATTTATTACTGGTCATTAAATTTATTCCACAGTTCATTCTTTAAAAATGTGTCATTTTCATATGAAAGGCACAATAGAAAAATACAATCAAATTATTGCACAAATGAGTATTAGAAGAAACACAAGATGCCCATTTGGCCAGTAGCTAACCAAAGTAGAGCTCGTGAGATTAATGCAGAATATGGCGCAGTGAAGTGTGAAGAATATTTATACTCAAATTTTACAAAATTAAAAAAACTAGAACCAGCAGCGATGCAGCGTAGTTCAGCTCTTCATGAATCAGTGCCAGATTTGGATACTCCAATGCTACACTCTGATTGGCTCGTACAGTGATCTGTAGGTTGTCGGTTCTACAGCTGTCGTACCTGCAACAAGAAGGTGCGGATCTCCATTGGGTTTAGTGTGACTTCCCAGGGTGAGGGGTCTTTGGCACTGAGTAGAAGGGGCTTTGATGCCTTTGCTGAAAGACAAACACGTCAAACACTTAATTTCTGGAAGCTAATTTGTTCAAAAGTTAGAGAAATGAAGAATTGGCTACCTGTATTCCACTGCAAGCGGTTCATGTCCTCTTTCCACTGATTTGCCCCTAGACTCATCTCAGACGCTCCGAGCACCTCCAGAGTAGAAAAAAGCTTCTGCACACACAAAGATAAAGTTTATCATTATTCATTATTATTTTTTATGTACTATAAGCAATAAGGCACTTGAGCTGACTACACAATACACAATAGGTGTTGCACTGCTTTTTAGAAAAAGATAATAAACATTAAGGTCATACATTTTTATTAAAATTATTAATTATAGTCATGCCAAATCCTATCCCCTTTGGACCCCAAAGAGATTCCTGAGCTACGACTATTTTTTATGGATGCTCTATTTGGTGCCTGTTTATAAATAACCAGAAATTCTTAATCATGAAAATCATGTTAGCTAATGACTTACATTTCATTGCTGAAGCTAAAATCTTTCAGTTACACTTTGTTTTCAGTTAGCAGGTTAACAGATTAGCCAACTAGCTTAGTACAGCGCTGAATGCATAAGAAAGATATTTTAAAACAATTTAAAACATCATGTTTATTAAAGAGAATTTTTTGGGATGTTTGTTCTGAGAATTTATATATAGCTCTTAGTCCCTGTGAAACACAATCAGTGTTTGACTGCAGCAGGATATAATTACTAAATAATTACTTATTGTGTAAGTAGGAATGAAAATGTGTGTGTTACCTTACCTGTAAGTTGACCGTAACGGGCTGCGAGTGTGTTTTGCTCTCTTCGGCCTGGTACTGATGTTCCAGCCTAATCAGAACCGAGTCTTTATCCCACTGAGACAGTGTCAATAGGTGAACAGCAGGGGGCAGAGCATCCTGAAGCCCAGTGAACTATGGGAAGGAGGGAATGATCAGTCAGTTATTCAGTCATGAAGCCAGGGTTGCCCAACCCTGTTCCTGGAGATCTACCTTCCTGCAGACTTCAGTTACAACCCTGATCAAACACACCTGTCTGTAATTATCAAGTGTTACTTCAGATCTTAATTAGTTTGTTCAGTTGTGTTTGATCAGGGTTGGAGCTGAACTCTGCAGGAAGGTAGATCTCCAGGAACAGGGTTGGGCACCCCTGGTTTAAGCTAATGATGAGGAAACTTTTCAGTTCATCCATCCATTGATCCTCTACAAACCTCCAGTTTTGTATTGGCGAGAGGTGTGCCGTCCTGGAAGGAGAGCAGGGGTTGGAGCACCATACCCTGTGCGAGGGGTCTGTGGACATCTGCGGCCATGTTTGGTGGAGTGAGGGTCAGTAGCAGGCGCCCTCGGGCAACTAAACCATCAAAAAACTCTCCCGGCTCAGAGAGAGGCTCTCCCACTCCCCTAAAATCATCATACAGCAGTCTCCTGTGCAGCTGAGAGAGAGTTTGCTGTTAGCTGTTAGCATATAGAGACCATGTCACAATTAATAATATAATAATAATAACCTATATTTATTATGTATATATTATTATAAACCATATATAAAAATTAGTGCTGGGCAATGATTAATCACATCCAAAATAAAAGTTTTTGTTTATATATATGTGTGTGTACTGTATATTTATTATGTATATATAAAGACACACATACCTATATATTTTGAAAATATTTACATGTATATATTTATATTCATATAATTTATATTATATATTTAATATATAAACATAACATATTTCTCTTAAATATATACATGCATGTGTGTGTATTTATATATACATAATATATATGTGTGTGTACAGTGTATTTTGGATGCAAGTAATTACAATTAATTGTTGTCGAGCACTAATAAAAATACATTATTTTAATATAGTATCCTAAAGGAAGCTTCTGGAGGCTCCTAAATTTAATTATACATACATACATACATACAGATATGTATATATATTTATACAACAGTTCTTTCTGGTCCTCGAATCTGATTGGCTGAGAGGAGTGTGATATTCTAGTGATAACAGAACTCCAACCGTCACTGTTTGTATCACTCCGCTTGCAGTATTTCTCACAGCGAGCATCATGGCGGACACCCAAATCCACTATAATTGTAAAAATAATACTGTTTTTGTGTCAGAATATAGTTTTTTTTTAGACACGAATGTTCTTGTTTAGACTTCAAATA
This sequence comes from Sinocyclocheilus anshuiensis, assembly GCF_001515605.1. Lineage (NCBI taxonomy): Eukaryota > Metazoa > Chordata > Actinopteri > Cypriniformes > Cyprinidae > Sinocyclocheilus > Sinocyclocheilus anshuiensis. The sequence continues at coordinate 594,216 of NW_015542345.1, read as the reverse complement.
TGCAGTCTGTTAATAAAGAAAACGTCTATTTGAAAATTTGCTTCGGCGTTTCGGAGATGTGAGCTCCAGGGCATCAGTGGCTGTTCAGCACTTATGAACCCGCCGAGAGCAGCCTCACCTCGGCCAGATCTTCTGGAATGCTTGTAGCCGCGTGATATGGCTGTGCATCGGCACAATGTGATTAGCTACGGCACTCACACTCATTTTTATTTACATTTATTTTTCATTTATAATTCATTAGCTTAGTTTTTGTTCTCCTCTAAGTTTTATTTTTTGAAAATACACCATACCTTCTGTTATGCCAATAAAGCACTTTTAAATTGAACTAAACTGCGGGAGAGATTGACAGAGAAGGAAAGGTGATTTTATTTTTACCATGATTTCCAGCGAGCCGTTATAGATGCTGCTGGCCCCTTGAGAGCGATCAGTCACTACTGTCAGCTGATGCTTGTCATCCTAAATGCACACACACATATTAGATTCCCTGACAGGTTAGGCCCAAGACTGTTTATGAAAACCTGAGTGACAACAGAAAACGAGGATGAAGACAATATAAAAAGACAAAAAAAATGTAATATGCCAATGTAAATAAAATAAATGGAGTCTAAAATATACTAACAAAATAATAAAAACAGACCCAGGATCCCAAAAAATGACAAGAAAGCTGACGTAATTGGCTGAACGACACTTGCCTTGATGTAAGCGCGAGAATTGATTGGATAGTAGTTTCCAGCGATTGGCTCTGTCTGCTTCAAATCCCACGTGGGCCGATAATCTTTCCTACAATTACACTGCTCCTTAGATTACTTTTCCAACAGCTGAGATACATAACTATTTAAAAGTTTGGGATCGGTAAGGTTTTTTTAATATTTTTGTCTCTTATGCTTTCCAAGGCTGCATTTACAGTATTTGATCAAAATATAGTAAAAACAGTAAAAAAAAATTACAATTTAAAAAGTATATATATATATCTTTTTATATATATTAAAATGGACATTAAAATGTCTGTAATCAATCCTTCTATTTCTTTTAATCTCCTCACCGTCGTTCTAGAACCTCTCTGCCATTGGAATCAGTGTAGAAATAGTCAGAGGACTCAATGTCTGTGTCCAAACGAGTGATCACTTCTTTCCCTAAACCATCTCTGAAAAGAGAAAGAGAGCAGATAGTCAGAGAGGAAGAGCTATTAAGCCTTACTTTTCATTTTCATTGTTTACTCACGCAATAGGCACAGGTCCCACGGTCCACTCCAGCTCCAGTTCACTATGGCCCTCATACAAACGGACAACCTGTGACACCCAGGGGCTGAACCACTGCGTCACCTCTTGAACTGTGCTGGACACTGTAACTATCTGTATTTCAGCAGTTTTGTTAATGACAAAGGGGTCTGAAGAATTTGGCCTGAAAATGTAAGCCCCCGACGGCTGCCGGCTCTCCTTGTTATTCCCAGCACTTGCATTATACCTGCAATTGTCAAAAAGCACGAGAAACACCACACATTACTTTTTTTTTTTTTTTGGCTATGATTCACTTTTTTGATACCATCAAACATGAGAAGTAAATACTGAATATCATTGTATTTAAGATAATACTATGGTAGATACCATAAAAGATACCAGAAACTGGAAGGCACAGACGGATTCTGAATCAGCCTAAACTAACCAGTAGAAGTTCTGAGTGAGTCGAATGGTTTGATTCGTTTCCAGGTTTGTCAGGCTGCTCAACAGACCTGTGGTGTCGTCAAAGGTCACCTTCAAGAACTTAAACACATACATAAGAACAGATTTATTATTTATGCTAACTGAAACATGAAATAGTCCAAATATGCAATTTTAGTGACATTTTACACTAGCCAGTCCCTTCAATTTTTACGATTCAGTGATAGCAAAACACAACGCAATGTAAATGTTTGTGATCCTGCATTTAACGGCAAAATAATCACAAAAAGTCCAGTACTACTTAAAGTTATTGACACATTTGTGTGAATAAGGAAAATAAAGCACAGAACGTGTTTGATATTAAAAAGAGTTATTAAGCACAATACGCTATGTCAGGTTATGCCAAAATTCCCATTTTGGCGAGTATTCACATAAACATAATTGGTTATGTCTTATTCTTCTCATGTTATTATTTTTAACTCCAAAAATAAAAGCTACTTGTTTAAAAGTGTCAGAATTTAGTAAGACAATTTTTTTCAGTGCATTTCATGCATGACTATTGTACATTTAGTGTCATACACAATGTCTTAAATGCAGTATCCTACTTATGAAAGATTTTGAGTTGTTTCTTGAGTCATGGTTTCCATATTCATGACCATTTCCATCCTCTCTTTCACCCAAACGTTCGCTACTGTCATGCAAAAATCATGTACTGTACCTTTAAGTTCTGTGAAAACTTGTAAATGCCATCTGTTTTCATTTAGTTAACCACTTTGCATATAAAAAACCCCAGCCAAGTTCACACAAGGTTATTTGGGAGTACAAAGTTGCTAAATACAGAACTGGGTGGTCAATATACTATCATTCAAAAGTTTAGGGTCAGTAAGATTTTTTTTTATTAATACTTTTATTAAGGAATTAAGGATGCAAATAATTGATCAAAAGACTTTTATGTTACTATCAAAGATGTCCATTTCACATAAATGTTGTTCTTTTGAACTTTCTATTCATCAAAGATGAAAATTCAGATTTGCCACCACACAGGAATAAATTACATTTTTAAAAATATATTTAAATATTTAACATTGAAATAATCTTAACACAATATTACTGTTTTTACAGCATTTTTGATCAAATAAATGCAGCCTTGCAGCCCAAGTTATTTCAAAAGAGCAAACAAAATTTTCTATGGATTTTTTTTAATCTTTCCTATGGATTTTACATATTTGTCTTGAGTTGCTTAGATTAGTGAGTTTAGATAGTGATTTTAACCAGATGCTGCTGCATGTACCTTGTTCTGAATGGAGCGAGTGGCTGTGGGTTTGGGGCTGGATGCTGGAGGCTCATCCTTAAGAATGGAGATGATGTACGTAGTGTAGCCAAGAGGAGGAGCTTCAACCTGGAAAACCAGCTCACCTTTAGCATAACCCCTGTTCCGCCTCACTTGCTGTGTGGACTTAGACAGTGGAACCACCTGACAGACAGCAGGGGAAGTAGAGATGATGATTTCATATCATAAATGTTACAAATAAGCTTAAATGACATACACACATAGTTTCCAACCTGACTGTTCACTGCTTTCCCGTTTGTATCAGTAACACTGTACAATGAACCATTGACGGGCAAACGAACAGGCCAGCTTACAGTCCTGCCCAGAGGATTGTACACATTCATAGAGAACTGAGAGAGAATAAAAAGAAAGATCGTAATTTAAAAGTGAATGTACTTTTATTGTATGAATGCATTTACTGAAATCTGCGTATAGTACCTTTTGGCTGCTTTCTGTGAGGGGACACACACTGATGTTGAGATTCTCACAGAACACACGTGGAGATTCAGAACCACTGAGAACAGCCAGAGAATTACGAACCAGCACCTAGAACAAGAAAGGGACAGTGGCAAAAACAATGCCTTTTTTAATTCATTTATGAATGTTTTTGATAGCCATGCCAATAAAGCACATTAAAATGAAAATGTAATTACAATTTAATTACAATTAAAGCAAAGTTTACCCTGAAACAATGTGACAGAGAAAAATGCAGAAAAAATTACAGTTTATGTCTTTGTACCTCACAATGTGCCCAGCCTGTAGCCAGTCTCCTGGCATAGTCATATGCCACATGCTGTTTTTCTGTCCCAGACACAGCATCGTGATGTTGGGCTACACCCATCGCCCTCTCTGAGCGACAAGAAAAGACGTCAAACAGACCAATCTATTAAAGCCAACAGAAGTGATACATTTACAACAGACGTAGACTTACTCATAGTATCACTGTCCCCTTCACCAAAGGGTCCAGATGTGGACTTAGGCCCACTAAGCACCTCCAGCTGGTTGCATGTCTAGAAGATCAAAACCAGACAATACAGATTACCCCCAAAAAATAAATAAATAAACACTGTAGATGTGATTTTTTTGTGTGTGTGCATTACCTGTAGTCGGCTGTTGCTCAGTCTCTCGTATAACTTCAATGCTGGTCGGCTGGTAAAATAACCCGTCCAGAAATCATGAGCATCATCAGCATAGGGGAAAAAATCATCTGTCTTCAGAGGCCTAAGATGAATGTCCAGGAGAGGAAAAAAAAAAAAGAAAAAAGAAAGAAAATCACAAGTAACACTTGAAAGAGATCCCTTTTATGCTAGTATCAAAGGATAGCTTAAAGTGCCCCTATTATGGATTTTTGAAAATTACCTTTCATGCAGTGTGTAACACAGCTCTAAGTGAATGAAAACATCCTGCAAAGTTTTAAATCTGAAAGTGCACCATGTATAAAGTTATTGTCTCTCAAAAGAAAGCATCGACTCTGAATCATTGAAACAAGTCGTTTTTAAAACGAATCCCAAGCTGTTTCATGTTGACGTCAACATGAAACATTAGCATATTGCCTGCCCACTTGTTGGTCTTTTCTCATTGGTCTGAATGAAAATGCAAATTCATTCTTTGCCACTAGGTGCCGCTTTAGGAGCGGTAAAAATAGAGGTTTCCCCGGTAACACTGTACACAAAGCAGCACTGCGCTCACAAACGCTGCTTTATCAGGCATTACAGTCATGATGCGGACCAATCACCGCAGATTAGCGTCACGCAAAGGAGGGGTTTGGAAAAATGAATCGTTGAGCGAATCGTTTGGGAGTTGTTGAGCAAGTAAGGTAAAAAATAAATGCATATTATAAGACAATGAAAGTGTTTTTTGATCTTGCATGCATGTCAACCTGTTATTGGGGACTCCCAAAACCAAAATATGAACCTTTCATTACCCATAATAGGGGCACTTTAACAGGCCATATTTACATTTATTAGATATGTATGCACACAAACCAGGTGAGGTTGGCTAGGTTGAGTTCCTGTAGGTAGCAGGACGGTGTCGAGTAAAGCACATTCACCTTGCTTCCTTTAGCTTGCAGGGCATTTACATACTTGATCAGCTTATCCATGTTCTTGTACCAGAGATTGGCATTCTCATACTGGAAGTCTGAACCCATGGTCATAATGATGTGGTTTGTCTTATAAAAGGCAGCCTGGGAACAGAAATCTCACATGAGCTTTATATATGATTGACTGAACTGAGTACTGCTGCAATGCTGTTGAAATACCTGGTTATAGGAAACATTCAAAAACCTCTGTACTATCTCATCCACATTGTAGTCCTCAAGGTCTGGGTCGTCTCTTATGGGAGCATCATTACATGACTGGTCCCAGCAGAAGCCCTCAGGTGGGTTATAGCCATTCGGAAGAACACCTTTAGAGATGAAAGATATATGGATATGGCTAAAATATAAAAAGTTTGAAGTCTGTAAGATCAATTTAATCTTACTGACTGACTTTGAATGGTTTTTAAATATAATATACAACAGGAGAGTATCTACAACTCATCAAAGAACAGTAAGTGTTGATCCTGCACTATGGGAGAATTTGAAAAACTGAATTTGAATTATCAGACAGCAAAAAGCCGCACGTTTACAGATTAGTACCCGTGAAGAGATCAGCGAGAGGCAGCGTCAGGCTTTCACTGGCCCTCCAGAGCATTTCCATCTCTTTGGTCTTCATTCTGCGAGCTTTGTCCTGATAATCCAAACGTCCAAAGAAGAAACCATCATAGCCCATCTGTAAACAAATCAAGAGTCATCAGCATCACTATGCCACACCAGTCACAAATAATGTGCCATGGCTACCTGAGCAAAGATGGAGGCGTGTTCTCGGGCGTGTCCAAACGGGTCGATGTGCCAGGCCACCCGGGGACGACCGCATTCACCGAAGGTCTCATTCAGGAATTGCAGCCCCAGAGTCATCTGATCTATGACTGCGCTGTAGTGCGTGGTGGCCTCGTCACTCATGCACCAGCCACCATTTATAAACTCAAGACGACCTATGAAAAAAGATAAAGAAATTCCTAAAATTCATGATATTTGGGGAAAATATTTTCTACTTTGATGAAAAATATTATAGGGGGAAATAATTATAAAGTTTCAGGGTGTAAGCAAAGTATTTTAGAACTTCTTACGTCACTTCACATTTTTAGAGCAATTCAATTTAGCATTAATTAATTTTTGTAAAAATGTGTTCCAATCATTTTTTTTATATATATATTTTCATTTTGTATTCTTTATTGTCTCAGACAGCTTGAAATGGGTAAAATAATGGAAAATAACTATATTTAAAAAAAAAAAAACTAAAATATAAAAAAATATATATATATATTTTTATACTTTTTATCATCTCAGACTTAAAAACAAATACCCTCCTCACCCTCATTGACCAGCTGTGTTACAATTCGTCGTGTGTTCTGGCTCTGTTGCTTCCACCAGCGGTAAAAGAAGGCAGTCTCTACGTAGATGAACCGTCGGGCTGGATCCTGCTGTAGCTGGTCTATTACCGAGTCCAAAATATACTGAACTCCTGCGTGCTGGATATTGTTTCGGTCTGGAAAACACAATGACTGGAATAAAAAACTGAGCTTTGTGTTTTATTTACATGCCTGAACCAGCCTGACAGCAACAAAATGTTGTGAGGTTAAACATTAAGTTTTAACACTCCAAAGCATTGCCACTATCATATGACAAGCAAGGCATAAATCATACGACAGTCACATGAAGAATGTGATCTACTACTGTACATACCAATGAAAGCTACAAACAAACACTTTCAAGTCAGACATGAAAAAAGCTTCACCTCCATAGTAGTACTGATCCACAGTCTTGAGCCAGCCAACATCATCATGTGTGTGGGGAACCAGATGGACATTCAGCATGGAAGTATTTGTGGCTGGACATGACTGCAGAGATCCATATCAGTGGAGAGATACAACAATAATGAGTTTTACTTCCTCATTCTACAATAATTTCCTTATTACTTACTTTTACATTTAGTCATTCTCGTTGGATGTAATCAGGACAGTTCATTATTTCATCATATAAATACAGCTAATATCTGCTCACTGTACAGCACTGACTTCACTGCTTTACAACACAACACAACATGCATTGTTGCAGAGAGTTACATTTAACATCTACTTTGGTACATGTACAAAAACATGCTATAAAACACTATGGTAATGTAGTGACATCAAGTGCAAACATAATTAATAGTATTAATACCAAGGTACTTTTGGTACGTTTTTGTTATTGTATATTATTTCCCTCAGTGTTATTTTTTTTTTACATTTAGTCAACCCTTTCTCAAAGGTCCTACAACGAAGAACTTAAAAATATTCACACATTAAAAAAAACCTCACCTTATAACCGCATATGGAGTTTCGTCCCGTGGGTAAAGAAAACACAAGACAGAAGAGCAGCTGGAACAGAAAACTGATGTAGAGCGCAGCCATTATGAAAATGAAGCTGCAATCATATGACAGCCGAATTTTTGTTATGTCACGTGACTTCTCCTCCCGTAGCTTACGAATAAACAAAATAAAAGTCTTCAAATAGCTACAAAGTCCTTAAATATCTACAAAATAAACGTCCTTAAATAAAATGTAAGAATAAAACCATCGATACAAATACAAGACTATATTATATGATATTATATGATATTATATTATATTAGTCTATTAGTCTATTATTATATTAGTCTCTTTCCTTAACGAGCTGAATTACTTTTATGCTCGCTTCGACAGTGACAGCAAGGAGATGGCCACCAATATCATACTCTCAGCAGACCACCAACCCCTCAAACTCACCTCCAATGTAGCTTTAGCAAATGCATTTTTATCTCACCACAGAGGTTTAGGTCAGGTTTATGTTATGAATGTTATTTTCAAATACAACAGAGTGTTACCATTTTAATGCCACTCAACCGAATTTTTTATGTGTTTTCCTTTACTTAACCAGGTATTTCATAGATATTACTTACAATTCAGTATATTATATTATATTATATTATATTATATTATATTATATTATTGCTTCCGTAACAACAAGCATTTCTACCCCTAGTAAAGTTATTTTTTTGTGTACCTGTTTATTAAGGAGACAACAGTGTCTCTTGACAACAATGTCCTCAGTTATTGTAACTATGACTTTAATTGCCACTTGTAAACTATTAGTGTCTAAAGGATATGAAACATTTTTGATAAACTTTTTCTGGGACTCCCCCCCACATTGCTTCAGTCAGTATCCTGCTCACAAAGACACAATGTTATGTATTCTTATTAAGGGAGGAAGCTTTTACAGCTGTGGTTTACTGCCTCACCTGTCTGTGGCTGGGATCATGATGACCTCACCGTTTATCTACTTCATTCTCCTGCACCTTTTTCCTTCCCCTCCCTTTTCATGGGTTTGCAAGAGTCACGTACCCCCCATCTATCTCCTGTCTGACTCCCATAACAAATAGCTAACATTCCCCAGATCTGGAAGAATCTTCAAAAACTCTTCAAAATCAATTAACAGTGGACAAAAAGGTTTTTTAAAACAATGTGTGTCAGGATGTATTTTTATTGCACTTTATTAGTACTTCATGTTAAACAGATTTTTTTTTCTTTTTAAAATCAAAATGAGAATCTATACATCTAATTAAAGGGCTTATCATGATAGAAGTTGAAGAACTGACTCTGATCTCGAACATTTTCTTGAACAGACGTTTAAAGCATTACGTCATAAGTGCCTCTAGTTAGACCATTAGAAGTCATTCATCATCATCTCAAATGTCAGATTATTGTACAATCAAAGGATTTACCAATCAAAATATTCAATTTCATATTCCCTTCAGAATGACTCCCCCTGTGGTTATCCCTCCATAATTAATCATGCAACTTTGACTTTATATTGTAAGAGGAAATCCTAAGAGAAGCCTAAAAGGCAGTCCAGCATGAGCCCAAAGAAAAAAGATTTGCAGGGAGCCCCTGTGACTAAAGTCTTTGTTCACACGTTAGTCTCTTCATGAAAAGACAAGCTAAAGGATGAGCCACATCGAAAGGAATCCAAGATCATGTTGCTGCATAGATTTTCACTCAAAGGCTTTGTGAGGAATCTCTGTTCTCTGTACAGCAATGTAGAATTAGTACTTCATTACTAATTCATTTACTAATTTTCATTCAGGTCTATACAAGCATTAACATAGCCCTATTAGCCTGTCTTGTATAGTGTTGGTTTCTAGTATGTCATTATGTTTTGTTTTGTTGTTGTTTTTTTGCCATTTTTTGACATGTTGCTGTTAATTTCCCCTTTTATTTTTTTTATTAATTAATTAATTTATTTATTTATTTTATTTGCATGATAGACTTACACTAAAACTTGAAAAAAAATAATACATTGGGAAACAACCCCTTTAAGTTGCTACATTGCTTGGCAATCATAAACATATTTTATATTATATCATTGTAGCTTATATATTGGTCTCTTGTGGCTTACTGCCACAAGAACGTTTTATGAACGTTTAAGTCTGTTAAAGTAAACTTCATACAAATAACAAAATAAATACTTTAAGTGTCGGGACTATCAGGATTTTGAGATAAAACCGATCCTTACAGACAAGTGCTGTACAGTAGCTTATTCCAACACACTGCACCAAACACCTGGTTTAAATCAGAGGAGGGCCACAGCCAGAATGTGCAATGTTTTCCCCTGTTGCTGCTCTGTAAACATTTAGATAATAGTATGAGGCTACCATTGTCTAAACCACTTACAGCCTCCTGCATCTACTCACCTAGAAGTATTTATCTGTTTATTTTGTTGTAGGAAGCATCTGAGCATATGTCTTTAGATTAACCAAATTCTGTAACATAAATGGATCTGTGAATTGTATACATGCTGCATGAAATCTGACAAAAACACTGCATGAGAAAAAAAGGGAACAGCTGAGGAAAAATATATGACAACATTGTCGAGAAGCAAGGCCTTAGAGAGGGCTCGACTTTGTGTTTCTGATTCTTATCTGCCCACAACGTCTTATTTTGGGAGGAAGCTTTTACAGCTTGGGTTTACAGCCCTCTGTCCCTCCAAATGGGGCCGTGACTGAGTGTGATGACCTCACCCTGCTTCTACTAAACTCTCTCTTACTCCTCTCCTCCCTCAACCCCTCTCGCTTTCTCATAGTCTGTGCGGGAGTGAAGCTGGAGTCACGTTCTCCACAGTTCCTGCAGTCTGCATCTCAAAAGTCTCTCTGCAGTGTCTCAGACGACTTCAAAGTGGACCATTTTAGCTTTGTTGACTGACTTGGTTGACTTCAGACTTGGAGTTACCAGAAGAAGGATTCTTTTAAACAATGAGAATGATGTTTTATTGTTTTATGGTTATTTGTTCCTCAATCAGATGATTAACGCAAGAACAGCAATGAAGAGGATCCAACCTTTTACTATTGGGACCAAGTTATCTGTCCCCTCCGAAAACAAATGTCTGGATTATGTGGGCAACATCCTTCCTGTACCAGTTCTGGACTGCTGTGAACTAAGAAACAACTCTAGCAATGACAATTCTCCTTTCCATGAGGAGAGATTGTCCACATCTACACCTGTGGAAGGACTTTCAGATGATATTAAAAAGGAAGATGACAGGGACTCTGTGTCCCCATCAGCTTCTTCCAGATCCATCAGGAAGATTGCTATGTGTGCAAATGTTGAAAGCCAGACTGTCAGTGACTTTAATGTGACAAACCATGAGACAAACAAGCCAAGTACGTCTACTGAAAAGCTGTTTCTTGTTGAGGAAAGATTGAGTGACAAGTCCGGTGCACAGCTGGAGGTGAGCAAGACATGAGCATGTGTTGGACATTATTTTCCTTAGCTGGAAAATATTTGCACATAGAGACATACAGTACAATTCATTTGTAATATTATTTTAACTTTTATTATATAAATCTATTATAATTATAGGTTATATATAAAATATATGATATATAAGATATATGATTGAATTAGATAAAGTATCAAACCAAGTGGCATTTAATTTTTAAGAAAGATTATTGCCAAAAGGTTTATTGGGTTATAAGTAGTATCATATCATAAACAACAAAACAGCTTTTCCACACTTTTCAAATGTAAACATTTTTAGTTAGTTGGCATCATACATTTTTTTTTCACAGGCATCACAAACCAACAGCACACACACCAGCTCCATATTTGTTATTCTCTCGGTCTCTCGCTGTTTTTTATGAGCTGTTTGTTAAATTGTTAGTTACTGCCTGCCCATGCACACTCTCCACAAATGTCTGCAAAGAGTTTCCCACTGCAAAACTAGAAATGCAGCTTCTCATTGCACAAATGAGCACAACAAGAACACATTGTCTTATTGTGAGAGGAACTGCGTGGATTATTACAGTTTTGCACACTGTGCTCATTGAGATGAGATCATAGCCAGGCCCCTCATTACACAAGCCCACATCCGAGATGAACTGGTAATTTCCACAAAAAAATGGGACGTAGTTCCAAACTGGAACACACAGGGAAGGATCTAAGTCTAAACTGATGATCATGTTGAAACTATTGGTTGTGATGCACTTTGTGGCTAAAGAAGTACCAAATTATGTTACAGTTTTCCCCAACTTGTTCCCTTTTTTGTGTAAGTGGTAAAACAACACTATAAATGTTAAAGGGCAGAAGGTGTGGTTTGCGCACTCTTAAAGAATTTTGACACCATGTGCTGAAGATGCAGTCATCGCAGTGGTGCAGAAGACAAGTTAAGCAATGCAAGATCTGCAACATAAAACACCAGCACCGCTAGATGAGATCATTATTTGGAATTACCACACCTTGCTGCAGGCTCATGTATTGTTGGTGGGCCAACGGACTCAGATCCTGCTATTATTATGTTTTACGCTATAAAATACATCATAAAAATCCCCCGGGTGTCCCAAACACAGGTGCATAATCATGAGGTGTTCGCTGTGGAGATATCTGATACCTCTGAAGAGAATGTTTTGGCATATCATCTTGAAAGCAATCTTCTTGTATTAATTCGGTACTTAATCTGTACTTCATGTACCCAAACAAACAACATGATTTTATTGCCTAACAGCTGAGAAACTGCAAAAGAACCAGAACTTGGCGCACAAATCGAATTAGTTGCAGCAACATAGAATGATGTAAGACATTTTGGGAGATTTTCAAAATGAGAAATAGTCTGTCGGTCAAGAGTCTGTGAGGTCATTGGCCAAGAGCGCAGATGAAAACCATAACTGGTAGAACATTATTACTCTAAAAAGACACAATAGAATATTTTTAAATGAAAAATAAATTAATAGAAGCACTTAAAATTAGGAAACTAAAAAAAGGTCGGAATCCACATATACTGGGAATAAAAAAAAAGGTGTAGAATCTGTATTTTCAATCAAATTGCAAGTAACACATTGAATTAAATGTGAAATTTCAATTGAAATTTAAATGTACAAACTAAATACATTAATACTTCAACTGAAAACTGAAATAGTACTTTTTGTCATTCGTACACTAACAATCATTGTTTAATTTACAACTTTGGCACAAAAAACAGCTCATATTCTATTCGCTATATATCTTTACAGACTGATCCATGGACTAAAGGAAGGAAGATAAGGAACCTTCATTATGACTACAGCACGCCAACTTTCCCACATGATCAACCAGAGGACGCGTCTCAGAGCCAAAGGAGAGACCTCAAAGACTTTGAGAACTCTCTCATCCAACTGACGACAAGTCTGGTCTTGATGCAGGTTAAATGCATCATAAAGAGGTTTCTGTTTTGTTTATTAATGTGTCTTCTTGTACCATTACCTCATGTACTCTTAATTCATCTCCTATGCCAGGAGGAACCAGAAAGACCTCTTCAGAAGATGACAGATGCTGTAGATTTAGGATTGGAAATGTTTAGAAGAAGACAAAGCCCGGGGGACCACGTTGACAAATCGTAAGATTTCCTGGCACAATGGAGCACAGAGCATTATTACACTTTTGTTAGTGATATAAACTGTTTGGTTTCTCTGCAGGTGGCTAAAGTTGAGGTCACTCCTGAGGGACTATCATCAGGATCTCATGTTGACTCTAGACGTCTCATCATTTTACCAACAAGCTGACAGCATTATTGGCACCATCAACAGCAAGGTTGAGAAAACAAGGGTTGATTAGTTTTGGCATTTAGAGAAGACCTCAAACAGTCTTTATAAATCATAATTGCAATACAAGTCCTGATTCAGGATGAATTTCGTTGCAGAGGAACCATGTACTGGCGGGCGACATCCCAAAAAGTGACAAAGAGACCAGAGAAATTGCCTGTCAGATAAGTGTAAGTCAATCCATGATTTTATTAGAGGAAATACTGTCTCCTGAATTTGAGAACATGAAAACAGTGTCGCAGTGTCACAGTCACTTTGTTTTTTTATATATGATTTCTCACTCGACCAAATAGTAGCCCGTTGCATTGGTCAAATGAATGATGTCATTTCCTTCCATGACCCCACCCCTCCCTGGACAACTCTTTCCAGATGCTGAATGAGTCTGCGTCTCGGCTGTCAACTCTCCACCCAACCCTGGCCAGAAGAGTTACATGCAAACAGGCTGAGGTGAAGGAGAACTGGGCACTTCTCCAGGAGTTTCTCCGGTAAACGAAAGTCCACTTACTCCCATTGTCCTCCTGTGAAAAAAAAACAAAACAATAGTAAACAAAGTATTGGAGAGCAGTGATGTCATATTTAAGGCTTGGAATAGTACATGACATCATGCTAAAATGGAATCCATAATTGTCAACATGCAGGAGTGGAGCTGACATGTGGTTTAGTGATGTAATGTTATGGTCTTTTATTTTGATATTGACCAATTGCAGAGTCTTAGATCATAAATGGTAGATGTTGTTTTGATGCAATTGCTACGTATTTAGTTTCACGCATTGATTCCGAGTAAGCATTTGCCAGTTTATGTAATGTTTTGTGCCCTTTTGAAGTGTGATTCCGTATCCAGGAAGATAAATATCACTTATAGCTTAGAAAAATATTATTTAGATTTTTAGATCATTTTTCTGTTAAACCATGCACGTCTGGTTTAAAACATTGCCACTACCATTACAGAAAGCTGTAATTAGTGGCTTAGCTAACGTCACCCTTTTAAGTTACAAAATATTACACTGATTGTATCATAGCTTTTTATCACAGAACAGTCAACAGCTTTAGACACTCCAGAACTCCACAGATACTCTGTGTTTTGGAACATGACCTCTGCTAAACAGTATGACTTCTGAAAGTGTCAGAGAATGAATGACAGAGAGGGGAAGAAATAGAGAAAAGGTGGTTATTATCGATGAATGAAGGCTGTTTCGCCTCAGCTCTGGTACAGATGTGAGGAATAGCTCATATGTATGGTATGAAGATATGGTGATGGGAGACAGGTACTCTGTGAAAATACATCTGGAGGAATGTGCCCATGCAGTGGGGAAGGAACTGATAAAAAATAACTAAATGATTGTCATAAATCTCACTAAAGCAACTACTTCAGACTAATACAGAATGATTTAACAAAAATACAGAGTAAAATAAGCCCCACTTATAACCTACTTATACCTACCTACTTACAACATATTTTGAAATCAATTAGAGTTTTGTGTTAGAGTTTAACTCATGTCTATTAGGTCTGAGGCTATTGAAAATTCACTTTTTGCAGGTATACACATTCATTAATTAAAAAGAAAAAAAAAACGTTTTTTAAAAACAGTTTTAATAAATGTTATATTTTTTTCTGGGAAAACAGAACAAAAATATTGATTACTCTTGTGGTGATGGCTTGCACTACACAGATTTTTGTCGATCTGATATTCAATTTAATACCACATATCACATACTTATGTGTAAAATCTTCATAGAAGGTTTTCACAGAGAAATCATGATTCAAGTTTTTTTCAAGCATGTATTTATTTAGTTATTTGTTTGTTTTTTTTCATTTAGAACTAAAACCACACACAAAAATTATTACTAGAAACTGATATACTGATATTGCACTGTATATACCAATTGTTATTTGCTAACAAAAACATGTTTATCAAGAAATTTTCATGGGTTTTTAAAAATGTCTATGGCAAAATTATCACAATATACACATTCTTTTATATCTGTCTTTTCAAAAAAAGAAGCTGTTGCAGACATTACCCAATTTTTGAAGTAAAGGCAACAAGCAATGGTTACATTCCTTTTTGGCCCTCTCAGCGAATCCTCTATCACTAGCTCTGCGAACACACCTTTCCTGAAACTATGAGAAAACCAGACAAGTGGGAAAAACCTGCCAAAAATAATATCTTCCCAACGCCAAAACAATTGCTGCAAAACTTTGTCCAGGATTACATAACCTGCAGAGATGATGCAAGTGTTCTGCAGATATTTTTATATGTTCAATCTGCAAGTTGTTAGCATTAAAGATTTACAGTCTGACTTGCATAGTCAAAATTGATGATGAAACATCATGATATGTTTGAAATGTTTTGAAGAGTAATGCTGCCCCAGTGGTGCCATTAGAGGTAACATTTTGTTCCACATCTACAGGAACCAGAAGACAGATGTTTCTTCAAAACGACCGTCAGCGTTACCCACTGATCCTCTAACCACATGCCCTGACTCACAGAGCTTTGCTAGAAACGAGGGTCACAGCGTAATGGGAAAAGACGTCAAAGAAGAGCAAAACCGTCTCAGAGGATTTGAGGTTAGCTGCAGTGCCTCCAAAAACATCTGCAAGCATGTGATTATAAATGACCAGTCATGACCACATAGAAAAATCGACTGGTCTGAAATTTCTGTTTGGTGAAACAGTTTTTTACATAGAGGCTTTAAACGCATCACACTTGACAGATGACCTTCTTTAGACAGTGATATTACTTGACAATGATAGTCCACAAAGTCTCTTTCCTATGAGTTCTCATTTTGTGATTTCTGTTTAGGCATGTTTCCATCTGAGAGTGACAAAAATTGATATCAATATAGATATAGATACAAATACAAATCAAAAGATGCCGTCCCATGTGTCTGAGATATTCTAGTGTTAATAATCTATGATTAAACTTAATCTATGCCTGAACATGTGTTTCTGTAGTGCTCTCAAGGCCTGTGGACCCATAGGATGTGGAGTCCGGTTGAGGAATGTTCTATAGGGAGTCAAGTCTCACTGTTGGAAAGCAGCTGTTCCAAGCTGGACAATATCTCAGAAAAACAGGACAGGAAGAGGTGCAATTAGTGTTTTATTTCACAACGAATCTGTGTTTGACTAAAGAAGTAAATGATTCATAAATGTGAATTTGTCATTTCGTACAATGGAATTTAAGATGCAGTTGTTGAGTAAAGTTTGATTAACGCTTAATATTTTCCCAGCTGTATCAACCAGATGGCTCAAACAACCCCTGTTTCCTCTCAAGAATGTCTCATACCCAATAATCTGTTGAAAGAGTCGACGACATCCACTGGAATGGTAATGCAATTTCAAAATATATTTTTCATAACTCATATATAAATGATCTCACTTATCTCTTTTCATCTCCTTTTTAAAGAATGAAGAGCATGACTGCTCAAAGCAAAGACAAGACCACAAAATAGAGGAGCTCCTAAGCCAGGTGGAGGACCTTTGGGATGCTCTGCAAAAGAAATATGGAGAGAACAATAAGACTGAACCAGCAGAAAAAGAACAATCTGGAGATAAAGCTGCACAGATTGTGTCAGATCTCACAGTTTCAAACAATCTCCCGGAAAAAGCAGAGGAAGGCAGTTCAGGAATGCTTGAAAAGTTCCTTGAACTTCTGGATCCCAGTGGTTATCATAAAATAAGTCAGGTAAACCAACCATCATAACCTTCATCAAACTGTAGTTTTAAGTGACTGTAATGATACCAAAACATGAACATGAATATAAGAAAAGTAGCATACTCAATTTCAAACTCATTACTTGGCATGTTTGTGTATGATTTAAGAAAATAATGAATGCAGGACCACTCACACCATTGTAAATCTACTTTAGGATGTTCCTGGATCTCTGCATAGGCAAGAAATGGCTGAGGCTGCAGAAATGTCACTAAATCTACTGAACCAACAAACTGAACAAGAAAGATCCCAGAAGCAGGACCAGATCACTAATGAGCTACAAAGCTCGGTAAAATATGAGCTTGGTTCACAAAGTGATGTCCAACATCAACCTGATATTAGAGATTTACATATAAATAAATTAAAAACACCATATTCCACTCATTTGTATCACACAAATGACTTTAAACTCCTCTTAGAATTTTTCTAGGGAGTTTTTTTGGGGAAATTTTGAGGCTAAATCAATGTCATAGAATTAGATGATAAAATATCAAGCCAAGAGACACCTAATTTAAAGATTTATCTTTCCTCAGCTATCTACTCTAACACTGCGGATAAACCAGCACTTCTGCCGCTGTGCTGAGCTCAGTATGGACCTCATGGACATAGAAACAGATATGGCTGTGCTTTGCGACTCTGACCTCAGTGGTCTGGAGGGGCTACAGGAGCAGCAGGATGACCTAGAGGTCAGATAATGAAAAAAAAAATACCTTTACTTATTGAATATAAATAGATGTTAATCACTATGTGAATGACCTTAGAGCAGTAATTAAGCATTTAAAGATGGGCCCAGCTTCTTAGGTATTAAAGTGCCCCTATTATGGATTTTTGAAAATTACCTTTTATGCAGTGTGTAACACAGCTCTAAGTGAATGAAAACATCCTGCAACGTTTTAAATCTGAAAGTGCACCGTGTATAAAGTTATTGTATACAGCCGTGTATAAAGGCAAGATGAAATGAAAATGAGACCAATCGACCAATCACCGCAGATTAGAGTCACGCAAAGGAGGGGTTTGGAAAAATGAATGGTTGAGCGAATCGTTTGGGAGTTGTTGAGCAAGTAAGGTAAAAAATAAATGCATATTATAAGACAATGAAAGTGTTTTTTGACCTTCCATGCATGTCAACCTGTTATTGGGGACTCCCAAAACCAAAATATGAACCTTTGATTACCCATAATAGGGGCACTTTAAAAAGTTGCTAAGATTGAACACATATAAAATTATTTATAGGTTCCTTTATAAGGGATTTGCTGGATATACGTTTTCCCACTGCACCCTGAAATGGTTTTAATGAGCTTCAGTTTGACATTTGAGGTCATGCTAATGAGTAAATTTTTTTGTCCCACGAAGGCTCATTATAATATCATTGTGGGAGAGGTGAGAGAAATGGAGAGACTAGACAGTCAGCTAAAGGTTCCTTCCCCAGAGCAGAGAGACCTTCTCAGGGAAGAGGTTCAGGCAATCCTGCAGGCTTGGGAGGAAGTAGGCCGCAACATGGCTGAAAACAGAGGCCGTCTGGAGAAGTTCCACCAGATTCAGGACTACTTTGAAAACTATCTTGCCATGATGTAAGAAGAGAAAGTCTGACTAATTTGGATAATTATACATAATAAATATTTCATATTTAATGTCAACAACTTTAGCAAGACATACTTTCCCATGTTTTGTTATATTATAGTCTATTAGTTTGGGATTTATGTGATATTTTGATACGGTCTTTTCTTCCTGTGTCCTGTAGTACGTGGACAGAGAATACCAGATCCTGTATCCTTGCTGGCAGCTCTGCTTGGAGAGAGAGTGAAGTTGCAGAGATTGATCACAGCATTGAAACAAAGCTGGATGAGTTTAGCAAACTGGCTGCAGCTGGTCAAATGCTTATGCAAGATGAGAGTCAGTTTAAAGACATTGTGAGTGTGTGATTGATTTACTTACAGTTGCCACATGGTCATCTAAAAGCGATCTCAGCTATCTAAATATGCGGCGTCCATCTGCAAAATGTTCGTTATGATGTTTTCTTGATTATAATCTTCCTGTCTGCAGATCAAGGAGAGAACAGATGAGTTGCAAAGCATGCTGGGATGGATCCAGGTGAACTGGCACGTTCAAAGAGAGCAGCTTAAAAGAAACCAGAATGGGAGACCAGAGTCAACAAATGATCCTGTTCTACAGCAGGTTATTAGAATTTTTTTAGTCATCTTTTAAAAATAAATATAAAAGGGATAATGTAGAGTCATGTGATCATAATGGCAAATTGAACCCCATCAGGATCATGCATTAACCTGAAGGGGTTTATTTTGCAATAATGGCAATCTGACTGCACATGATCCTCCTTAATATACAAATGTTAACTAAACAAACTAAAATAGGCCTTATTATTTTTAGAGGAAAGAGTGATGCAAGAGACATGAAACACAACTATGTTAAAATCTTTGAATTTGTCATTTGAAACTGTAATTGTAAACAATGCAGTGTGCATTAGTTCCTCGTTCATTGATTATATTTTGTATTTTAAATAAATTCTAATGCAAATAAATTGTGCTATTATCTTTGTACTTAATTTTTAAGTTATGTTTTTCCTTGTTTAGGCAATACCTTTCAAAAAACCTTCTGATGGTCTTTGCATTATAAATGGAGAGGTCAAAGGAAGTACTGCTGAAACACAGCCCTCTCAAAACAACTTTGAGCAACAGAATGGGAGGCATGATGTGTCCAGTGCTGTTAGTCAGGAGTCCTGCCTTTCAAAGACATCCCTAGGCTCTAGCATCTGTCTCATTTTAAGCTTTGATGACCAGTCTTCAGGCATCAACCAAGTGACAAAGCAATGGCCCCCCAACAATAATGAAATACTTGAAGAGTCAGCGAGCAGTATTCAGGCAAACAGCTGTCAATCACAGGACAAAAACTCAATGCAAATGCAACAGCCACAAGAAATGCTCCAGGAGAGATGGCCGAATGAAACAGTCAAGAGTAAAGACACCAAACCCAAGTCATCTTGTGTGAATCTTGCACAGTTGCAAATCAAAAACCAAGGAGAACCAGACCAGTCACCAAGCAAAGAAGAAATATCCAGCCAGTTGTCCACATATAACATTGAATCATCATTTTGCAATCACCTACCAGAGAATCTGCAGTTCAACAACAACCAAACATATCTGCAACTATCACCAGACGTTGATCAGATGCAAAATTCAGAGAATCAAGCGCAAAAAACTCAGTCAAAAAGCTACAGCCCGAACTCGATGCAAAAATCTGCACACAACAATCAAGAAACAAACCAAAACCAAAGTGACGACCACCTGTGGGCTGAAGTGGCAGCTGAAGTCACTCATAGAGTAAGTATGACTTCAAATAGTGTGTTAACTTCAGACACATTCCAAAATGAACTCAAAGCTCACACACAAACCAGACATGCATGTGCTTATTATTCTCTGGGCTCTGTATATCCTGTCCCATGTGGTAAAACAATGACCTCATGATTAAGTTTCCATGGCATGGCTTTGAAATGCCTCCTGGTGGTGTGTATTGTAATAATTCGCTGTGAAGCCTGCACATGCCATATAGGATTTATTAACTTGGCATGCAATCGTATTAGTCATGCTTAGGCTATTGCCATCACAGCTGTGTATGTATGCATTCAAGAGCCATACGATTTTTAAAGCTTACAGAATGTGTGTGGGCCATTATCAACTGGCTGTGAGTTTGGTTTTATGATATTGTAAATTGTGTCTCAGCTTACTGTATCTAAAGGTTTGCATTCAATTCTCTTTTGCAGGTGTTCACGTATCTGCACGTCTCGGATAGTTACAGATCAACAGGGCGAGTCTTGGAGGTCATATCCCCAACACATGCAGCAGAAAATGTCACACCTGAGAGGAGAACGGTTTATAATCACAACAGGTTCAAGCCAAGCTCTTTGTTCAAGCTGAAAGAGCCAATCACAAATAAGGAGGAAAACCAGCGAAGGAACTCTCTGCTTGGCTCTGTAGGATCGGAAAGGTCTGGCAAACCTTCAAGCATTTTCAGGCGAAGGTGTAACACTTGGCCAGAAGGAGAAAGAAGAGTGAAAGAAAGTCAATCAAACTCCAAACTTCAGGTTTTTATTAAAAACACCCTGTTGCCGGTGAATTCTGTCATCGATAACAAGTCCAACTCTTTTCCAGAAGACAGTTTGCCTAATGCTGTCAAGACTTCAAGTGGACCGGCTAAAAACATCTGCTCTTATTTGTCTCTAGGATCCACTCTTAGCTTCAGTCTTCCCAAGTGCTTTCACAACAGTGTCTTGGACATGGAAAATAAAGAGGAGATTCAACCTGTCCAGATTTATGCTGACTCAGACAACCAAAAAATACCCTCAGCTCGAACGCCACAGTCGGAAATGAAGGTAGAACCAATGATACATACTAAACAAACTGAAATAAACCTTCATACAGTAGATATGGAAGATTGGGACAATACAGAAGAACCAACCACTGAGGTCGAAACCCAACAGTTAAACCAAGTTTATGAAAGCACAGAACCTGTCTTGAGGGTTTTCACGTCGGTTGAATATGAAGAACCTGATAATGTTTCCTCCAGCCGTCACAAAGCCTCTTCTCCAGTGGTCAATGGCTCTGCCTCGGTCACTCACTGCAGGCCTCTGTGTCCTTCTTCATCAGGTGGTCACGATTGCTTAAGTGTTTACACTAAAATAAAAGACCTGAACGGCCACTTATATTACACATCCAAATACATGAAGATAAACCCCTCAAAAAAATTGTTCCCTAATGGCCCAGGCTCTCGTAAGAGCGGCCGCGTCATAAACTGTGGTGTGAGAGACTGTGCAGTGTGTTTCAGTGATACAGTGAAAGAGACAAGTGTAGACTGGGCAGAGAAACCTGACATTAGCATGGAGGAGCTTCTTAAGCCAGGCCACTGGTTATTCCAGCAGGAGGAAGAGGAACTGGAAGATATTTGGAGAGGAAGAGTGGGTAATCTAACTTCAAACTGTACTGTGGAAACAAATGCGGATGAAGAAACAGGTAGGAAAAGACTATCACAATAATGACTGAATTAAGAAATGAATACTTTTATTTATCAGGGACATTTTAAATTGACCAAAAGTGACAGTAAAGATGTTATAAAATATTTCTATTTTAAATAAATGCTTTATAATAAACACTAAACATAAATATTAAGCAGCACAACTATATTACTGTATTATTGTGGTTATTTTTTAATTCAGACTGCAATTTTCTCCAATATAATAATAAATACATATGATCATTATATGCATTACAATTCAAATATTTTAGGTCAGTAAGTGTTTTTATTTATTTTTATTTTTTAAAGATATGAATACCTTTATTTAGCAAGGACACATTAAACTGACCAAAAGTGACAGTAAATAATGTTGACATTTATAATGTTACAAAATATTTATATTTCATTTAAATGCTATTCTTTTCTATTCATCACAGTATCCTAAAAAATGCATCATTGTTTCTACAAATATATTAGGCAGAGCAACTGTTTTCAACACTGATAATAATAATAATAAATGTTTCTTAAACACAAAATCGGCATGTTAAAATGATTTCTTATTATTATACATCTTATAAATATTATTATAATAATATTTCATAAAAATACTGTTTTTACTATATTTTGGATCAAATAAATGCAGCCTAGGTGAGCATAACAACACACGCATATAACACATATATATTGTCTAATTAATTGGCCATCACTGAAAATGATTTGATAAAATATAAAACAATAGAGTAGTGCTGTTCTTAGGAGACACTGGTATGCCATCATATGATTAACTACTGTAATATTCATATTAGTGGCCAGACTATGTGACCTGCCAAAGTGTGATGTCATTAGCAAATAGCTCCATCTGTTGGGCATGTGCAAATGAGGGGAAAATATTGTTTTTATTTCAAAAGATTTTGAGCTACAGATATGAATGATAACATTTCTAATAAAATATGTGAGATTTGCAACACAGAATTACAGGCTATGCATAAGTATGGATAAAGATCTACTGTAAGTTACTGTAAGACACCTGCATTTCTGGATGAAGAGAAATAAAAGACAGTGTCTGTAATTGCATTAGATATTTTTTATGCTCCAGTTATTAATCATGAAATGATATGGCCTTTATTACACCGACAAATACTCCAGGCTGTAATAATGACAATATCTCATGGGGATAACATTGAAATTGATTGCCATGTTTGACAGCTGTGTTGGACCCAAAACACAGCTTTCAAAATTAGGCCAGTATTTCCCTTTAGACTTAAAATGTGCTTAAAATTGAGTATGTGAATGAGTATATGATATGACACATGCAGATTTATAATGAAAAACAAATGAACAATTACGTCCCCTTTTTAATGGCAGGTTAATTGCTTTTTTTAATTGCAGGGCTATCAATCAAAACCAACAGGGGACAGGTAGCCCACCCACTCCATGGATGAGATGGCTGTTTTGGACATGTAACCTGTCACATCATTGACAAGATGGATTATTTCATGTATCCATTTATCTGCTGTACATTTAGTATGCTGCATGTGCATTATTGTATTTCAGTTGTATTCTTCTCTATATCAACATGGTAAATTTAACTCTAAAGGTTGATCTAAGATCATGTCATATACAATGCAGATACACAATAGAGGTTTGAAATGTCATTGCCAAACTCCAGATGGCGCCCTTGTCACTCTTATGCGTACTGTGCAGCATTAGGTAAGCACAGAGGAATGGTCAACCCAAGTACAATAAAAAGGCACCTCTGTGCACACCCATTTAGAGCTAACAACAGAATCAGCATGCCCAGAGACCTCATCCTGCTGATTCACTGAGGAAATAATAACAACACTGCTATGAGAAAGGCCTTGCGTATTAATTACACTATCCTTTATAACCAAATTCTAATGCAGTAAGCTGTACATCTTAGAAAACAGTTTGTAAATCACTATTGTGGAGCATATATGCAGTTGAAGGGATTGTTACTGTGTTTGTGTCGTCATGCTGTTTTGTCATTCTCACACTTATGTCACACTTTTTTGCACAAAATAAAACTGAAACCACATCAGTGTTAGTGTGATTTACATGCGGATTGCTTCAAGGTAAAGATAACATACATCGTAATAAATTTAGGTTAATGTAAAGGCACTTTACAGTGTTGGAAACACAACTCTTGATAGGCTATAAGATGACACACATGTCACAGGGTAGCTCCCATCAGAGCTAAAAATAACTTGACATTTTACTAGAGCGTGTAAGATTGTTCATGCCAATAATATGAGGCATAAATTTGATCATAAGTCAACTTCTGACAAGTTAGCTTTCTCTTGCACGCGCATTACGAAAGCAATGTTATTACAAATGTTTTAGAATGCTAAAATCACATTTTGAAAAGTTATGTTTGGGAGTTGATATTTTATGTGACGATCGAAAAAAATTCTTCATCAAAGATAAATATTTTGAGTAAATAAATATATGTTGTGAAATTGAGTGATTATACAATCTGTTCATGGAATAATAGTAAAATGACTTTACATGACAGTACATGACTTTTATTTATTTTACTACCTTTTTACTTTGACTTAAATGTTAAGTAAATACTCAAATGCAGCATTTAATAAATACTCAATAATGAATAACACAAAATGCTTCACACCCATTCCACCTTGCATAAAAAAAATAGCCCTGGGGGAAAAATTTCTCCACATAAGAAAAAGTTTTTAAATTGACCATCAGGATGTAGTGTGACCATTTTACTTGTTTATTCAAAGTCTTCATTATTAATTGCTATCTAATATGCATAACGTGCTTATAAATAAAATGGGTTTGTTGCCCTGAAGCAATTTCGTAGATTAAATGAGTGTTTACAACTTACAAATGCATACATTTAAAATGTAATTTAAGAAGTGGACATTTTTTTTACAATATTCATCCATAAAATCTGTATTATTTAATTGCCTCTCACACAGTAAATGCAACTCACTCGCCGTCAGACATAAATGTCTCACAACATTGTCCCAAACAGCCCCTTTAAAGTCAAAGGGCGAGATTGACAGGCCAGACAGCAAATGATACGCCTCTATCACAGGAGGCGGGGCTCTGTCTACGCCACGGCGAATCAGCGCGCAGAAGAGGCGGGGTTTGTGCCGGTGGGGCTGTCAGTCAGCCGCTCGCTGTGTCCTGAGATCTGTTGAGTTGTTGCGCTTCTATTGTGGAAGGCGCGCCTCTTTGGGAAATAACGCGTGTATTGACACAAGGGATCGTTGTATCATTTTTTTTTTGTACATACAATGGGATTGTCGTCTCCTGCTTGGCGAGGTAAGATGACAAACAATTGAATCTGTTTCTTGTATTTGAACTTGTTCCGAAAGAAACTTTTTCTTAAAGGTGAACTCCACGGAGCTTAGTGGGTTATGTCCATACAGATCCATCCGGCTCCACAGCGCGTGTGTTTTTTGGTTTTAACAATAGGTTCTATCAGAAAAGCAGGGGAACATATTAAATTGCTTCGTTTTAGATAAAGATATTTTATTTGGTTTAAATAAATGTGCAGTCGCTGATGCACATAACAGTGGGCAGTTTAGTAGCGTTATTCAATCCAGTGTTTGGGAATTAACAACAAAAAATTCTACAATACCTTGACTATACATTTGTTTTCACTCTAGTTGTTGTACAATTTGTGATTTGTGTGAAAATGTTGAATATTTATTCGCTTTGTCGTTTTCTTTTCACTTTAAAACTTGATAGATCGATAACTTAGTTCACCCAAAATTAAAATAGGCTTAATTTACTAATCCCCATTTCAAACCCTTTTGAGGTACTTTCTTCCGTGAAACACAAAAGTAATCGACACGAGTTGTTATACATTTTCAAAGTCTTCTGATGCCGTGCGATAGCTTTTTGTGAGGAACAAGCCGAAAATTAAAATCGTTATCCACTCGTCTGATTCGCTTCAGTTAAAGGCTGCTACTCAATTGTTCAGTCAGTGAATTGAACTCCAGAATAGGATCAGTCTGATTCGTGAACAAATCATTCACCGTGTCCGAATTTGCGTACTTCCCTAATCTATAGTAAGCAGAAATCACTAGTATGACAAATTCATGAAACAGTATGTGAACAATACCTGAATGACCTACTACATACCATGTGAATTAACAGCGTAAATTGCGTCACGACAATAACAACATGACAAGTGTGGTTTGGATTATATTCATACTATATGGAACATAGGCCTACTTACTTT
This sequence comes from Sinocyclocheilus anshuiensis, assembly GCF_001515605.1. Classification (NCBI taxonomy): domain Eukaryota; kingdom Metazoa; phylum Chordata; class Actinopteri; order Cypriniformes; family Cyprinidae; genus Sinocyclocheilus; species Sinocyclocheilus anshuiensis. The sequence goes on along the minus strand of NW_015542345.1, from coordinate 568,075 downwards.
TTCAATGGTAGCAAAGCAAGTTTTAAAATGAAGTAGGCTAACTTCTCAAAGAGTGTTATTTTCGAAGCAGCCTTTGGTTCAAAATGATAATTTTGCTATCCCATAATGCAGAGGAACTATTAGATTCAAAAAGTTGAACAAATTTGATAAAAATAAATAATAATATTAAAATGTAATTATACTGCACACTCGCTAATCCAAAGAATGCACTTAATCAGTTTGGGAAAAAGCGAGTTAGAATTGCAATTTCAGATATCTGCAAATTAATTAATAAAAAATTAAAAAAAGAGAGAGAGTCAATTGTTCACGGATTTGAAATGGCTGCTTCTCCCATGAACTTGCCAAGAAGTGCTAGGGCAGATATCACAATCTTCAGTGAATAATGACTTCATTTTTTTCCTCACACAAAGGTATTGTATGGCTTCAGGCAACTTGGAAAATAGTGCACACATCATGTGAACTGTTTTTATGTTAATTTCGTGGTGATTTTGTGTAGGGCTGCACGATAAATCGCATGTGATTGTCATGTGCATCTTGTCAGATAACCGGTTCTGTGATTAGTAGTAAATCACCATCGCGTGCTTTCAGGTGCAGGTTAGCAGGTGATGGAAATTTACAACTAATCACAGAACTGGCTTTACTGACAAGATGCGCATGACAATCAAATGCGATTTATCGTGCAGCCCTAATTTTGTGTCACAGAATTTATCTCCACAGAAGAGCGAAAGTCATGCAGGCTTGAAATTACAGTATTGTTGATAATTTTTTGTGAGAACTATTCCTTTAAAGCCCTTCAGTCTACAACTGATCCTATACATTTTCAATTTGAAACAAGGGAGTTTTGTGAGGAGTCTGTACCATTTTAGTACAAATGATTATTTTGAATCTAATAGTGGAAATGCTCATTCTGTCACTGGTCTTCATACTAAGAGAGATCATCTGAAAGTACTCATTACTCACTGGTGTTGAAAACCCTGCAACGGTCCGAAATGGATTAGTCTCGCTTAATTTGTAACGCTTTAAAGAGAAATAGTTTTTTTTGTTGTTTTTCCTTCAGCAGTAACCTTGGCAGCCAGCTGTTGCTTCGAACATCTTGGCAGTCTACCCAGTAAATCTGCGGTTTTATTCTCTCTCCTGGGTTTGGAGTTTTTGATGCCCAAATTGGAGGGGTTTGTGTGCTTTGCAGGCTGAAACCCTTTGTAGCTCTGCTCTCTTTGTTTTAGGCGCATCCATTATTCAAATTCAGGCAAATACTTTGTTCTCATCTGTTAGAAACTGAGTGGCATGTAAATGAAATGTCTTCATCAAATGGAGACTACAGATATCCGCCCAAATGTCTTGTTGCATGTCAAATGAGGTGCAGATGGCTCTGAATGCTCATCTAATGAGTTGTCGTATATTTTATTGTTAATTTAATTATCAAAACTCCAATGTAATTATGTTCAGCCTAGCTAAATTTAGTCAGAAACACTTCTCTTGAGAGCAGGGCTGGGTGCCAACCAAGAAACACATCTGTGTCCTGTTGGTTTGAGCTAGTAGAATGTTGTGTTCTTTCTGTAAAATGTTCATATTCTCACTTAAATGGTGATACACTGCTTTAAACCTTTGAATGAATAGTCATGCTGCTTTGTGTGGTCATTTGAAACCCCCTCAGGGTGGATTAGAAGTCAAACACCCCAAATGTCTGACAGCAGGGAACCCGTCAAAAACTTTCCTCACGCTCAGAGGGTTCAAATCAATGGCCTTTGTGTCGCTAGCACTGACAGAAAACAGGCCTGAGGGTGATTTGTTTGTGTTAGCGGATTAATTTCCCCTCTCTCTGTGTCATGGCGGGCACCTGTCAGCACTGAGGGACTCTTCACGTGAACCCTGTGGGACTTTTTCGGCTGTCCCGACATAGTGCGGTCAGGCTAATTAAGTCTCCGGTCTTTTCTTTGCAACTCCCTGGTCTCATCCCTTGGGCCTTAGACCAATTTTGAGATCGTAGAGAAAGATCAGCAGATGTTTTTCAAGTGGTTTAGTGCAATGCAATTTAGGGAAATTGTATTAGATGCAGCTGAGTTTGAATTAGCCCTCCACTGACTGTTGATTGAGTTATCTAATTCTTGCGAGACCCGGTTGACCCTAGTGAGCAAATCAGAAGACTCCTCCCCCTTTTCATTGTTCATAGGCGACTGTGTGAGTCCAGTATGGGTGGTTGTGAATGTTTGTATGTCTGGCTCCATGGGAGGACTCCTTGGTATGAGTTGTTTCCTCTGTGCATCTCTGGTTCCCTAGGGATGGTAAACAATCAGAGCATATTTGAGCGCCCAGATCCTGCACAGTGGGGCAGATTATGTACATAGTTTGCATAATTTGCAGATAATGGAAAGGAAATAAGTTCGGATGTGTTTCAAGTTTACCAAATCAAGGTCAGGAGTTGAGAACACCTCAGGGAACAAGATCCAAATTGCATAATCTGAAGACTAAACGGCCCCTGCCCTAAGTGTGACCTCTTTCTGAAAGAGTTTGTCTTTTGCTTCTCTCAGAAAGGAAGTATTTCATTATCTCGAGACTCAGATCGGATGCTCTAGTTCCTAATCTGTTTGCCCGTCTGTAAACTCCTAAAATAGTCACTCAAGTCCATGCAAGACCCTGTTTGTTCATTGATTTATTGTAAGATTATATTCTCAGAAAAAAAATGGTTGAGTAGTCAGCTGGAGATCATGAAAAAGCTTTTGAAATGGCTGCTGGTAGTGAAATCTGTTCTCTTGAAGTGGAGTCTCAGAAGACAATGACAAAGGATACATTGTTAATTTGCTGGTAGTATTGCAGTAATGCATTTTTTTACCGACGGATAGCATGAGGAGAATGCATGGACACAAACAGGGATTAGCTATGGCCATCTGTTGCCCGAGGAATCAATAGCCAGACCTTTCTCAGCTTCCCTGCATGGGTACAGGAAAGGATCACTGCACCACTCCATCAATGGCACTTCAGTTTGGCCGAGAGTGACCTCAGATACTCCATTTATAATGAGTGTTCGATCATGCACCTTTGGGAGCAAGAGAGTGACGTCTTACATGGGACCACGACTCCCACCTTTCATCCACTATCCCTGGCACTCTTCCAGCACCCTGCATGACCTGAAAACATCTTGTTAAGATTAACGATATAATTGGTTTACAGTAGTCGGCGGTATACAGCAAAATCCCCAGAGTTAAATCAACTCTGCTCAGAGTACATATTGTCCCAATCTACAGAGTGTTAAAGTAACACTGAAGCCGAGTTAAAGTTAATGGGATAATTAAGCAATTAATTAATTGATGAGTGAGCATTAGTAAAGAAAACCCGCTGTTAACAATGTTGAAGCTGAACAACTACAGCTCAGGCTTTTAGACATGAAAACATATCACATAATCCTCAACAGTGGTAACTCTGCTTCAGTGTTACTTTAACACTCTGTAGATTGGGACAATATGTACTCTGAGCAGAGTTGATTTAACTCTGGGGATTTTGCTGTGTACTGTATATTCAGCAGTGGTTGCCAACTGCTAATGTTAATTTTAAAACTTTCCAAAGTGCTTTTTCCAAAGCTACCGTATCGTGAGGACACTCATTTGTTAGTGTTTTCCTGAATTTTCTGTTAAGCTTTGTCTGTTCTGACGTATCTGGTTTTCATTTGGTTGTCCCAATGGACGCTTCTATTGCAAGAAAAGAATTCCATTTAGTTGGCCATTGAGTTCTCAGCTATTTTCTTCCTTCTCGCATTCTCTTTCATGGCTCTTTTTGAAGGTGTCGACACAATGGAGTGTCTTCCTATGACACTTCTGCAGCCTGGAGGCTTAAGGATTCGGTTTTCAGGTCTACTTTAACTCTCTGTAGATGGGGACAATATGTACTCTGAGCAGAGTTGATTTAACTCTGGGGATTTTGCTGTGTACTGTATATTCAGCAGTGGTTGCCAACTGCTAATGTTAATTTTAAAACTTTCCAAAGTGCTTTTTCCAAAGCTACCGTATCGTGAGGACACTCATTTGTTAGTGTTTTCCTGAATTTTCTGTTAAGCTTTGTCTGTTCTGACGTATCTGGTTTTCATTTGGTTGTCCCAATGGACGCTTCTATTGCAAGAAAAGAATTCCATTTAGTTGGCCATTGAGTTCTCAGCTATTTTCTTCCTTCTCGCATTCTCTTTCATGGCTCTTTTTGAAGGTGTCGACACAATGGAGTGTCTTCCTATGACACTTCTGCAGCCTGGAGGCTTAAGGATTCGGTTTTCAGGTCGATATAGAGTAGACCATTTCATCCTTATTGCGGTAGACAACCCTAAAGAGCTGACGCCAACTCAGACCACCCTTCTCACTTCTGCCCGAGTGACTTTCCTGATATTCCTGGCAGAATCACCTGGCCTTAGCACCCGCATTTCTGAATCCAAGACATTGTGAAACCAAAACAAGCGTATGAGCATTGGTTTATGTTTAGTCTGTATATGTTTATTAATTCCAGGGTTTGCTATGAAGCATGGATGTGATCTCAAAACATAAAGGTCTGGCTATAGGTGTTGTATTGCAGTCATGTGACTGCAAAACTGTTTAAGATAATTGAAGATGGAGGGAACTGCCTGCTATATGAGTGCTGGCAATTTGAAGGAAGATGAAGGCTTGTGTTGGAAACCTTAATGGACCTTAATGGTTCCGTAATTATATTACCAAATTACTTCTCATTAGTTTCACATATTGCTCTTCAATGTTCTCTCTACCTAATCCAACACTCTATCAGTCTTAAAGGGGTAGTTCACCCAAAAGTTTACTCAACCTCATGTTGTTACAAATCTGTATGACTTACTTTGTATAGACTTTGTATATAACTTGTTTGTATAGACCAAAAAAATGTTTTGCTGCTTTACGTAGAAGAAAATTAGTCATACTAGTGTTGTCACAGTACCAAAATTCCAGTATTCGTTTTTCGTGTTTTTTTTTACCCTAATAAAAGTTATAGGAGCATTAAATAGAAATTTCGTTCTAATACTCATTATATTAGCGTTAGCTGCGCTTATGCTAACGATTAACTACTCTAATAACAGCGTTCATTTCAAACCGACATTCAAATAAAAATATTGAATAATATTCACAACAGAAGCGGTGTTTCCCACAGACTTTCACTCTTGTGGCGGCATATATATATATATATATATATATGCAAATTCATTCTCTGCCAGCAGGAGGCGCTTGTAAAGCGGGAGAGATAGAGGTTTCCCCAGTAACGGCTATACACAAAGCAGCGCTCCACCGCCTGAACGAGGTGGTCTCGGCTCGATTGAAAACGAACTCTGGAGCGGTTCGGTTGAAGTGAGAAAGCAATCCGAACCAACGGACCCATGAACCAGGCTATATCACAATTTATGATGGGTAATTACGTAAGTTCCGTGAAAAGCATCAGCTTTGTTGTTTTGTTAATACCTCAAAATGAACCTGTGAATGTCTGTGGGTGAGCACGTCTTCGCCATTCAAAATCAAAGCGCACTTTAT
>NW_015542345.1:546370-562316 GCF_001515605.1 Sinocyclocheilus anshuiensis | reverse complement strand
ATCACAATGTATAATGGGTAATTACGTAAGTTCCGTGAAAAGCATTAGCTTTGTTGTTTTGCTAATACTTCAAAATTAACCTGTGAATGTCTGTGGGTGAGCACGTCTTTGCCATTCAAAAATTAAAGCGCACTTTTTTTATTTTATAATGCCGTCTTATTGCTCTTCTTTGTAGTAGGTGCATTTTAAAAATGTTTTCCCGATCAATACTGGACTCCTGCTCAAAATGATAAATTATTATAACGACAGCTGCAAAAAAAAACAACAATAAGCCTGCGAAGCTGTTATCATTCCATCCTGATGGATGACATGCGTGACAGCTAAGTGGAATGAGAGAACCAGTGAGACCAATGAGAGAACAGTTTACTCGCGCGTGACTTGTATTAAAAAATTTGGTCCGTTTAGAAACTTTGCCATGTGAAAGCGAACCGCACCAAGAATAAAAAGCAACATTGTAATAATTTTAATCCCTGTTTCGGAACAAAGCAATCGATCTACAGGTGTGAAAGCACCCTAAAAAACCTGGTACCTTAACGATTTCATTTTTTTTTGTAGCGACTTGGTACCGAAGTACCGGGTCTTTTGACAACACTAAGTCATACGGGTTTGATATGAGACAACATAAAGTAATTCATGACATAATTTTAATTTTTATACCAATCTATCCATTTAATTGTCAATCTGTAATATTTTTAAGCAAGACAAGTGTGTTTTTATTATTTATTACTTGCTTTAGGAATATTTAACATCTTTATGTCATGTTTAATAGCCTACAGCCCCAGCCTCATAATAACTCGGCCATCTTGGACCATTCCCTCTTTTCTGCCTAATGCAAAGGCCCATGGGAAAGAGAGCGAGGCTGCTGGCAAACCCTATCAGATGCATGGAGCCATCTGCCTCTACACCTGACACTGTAACACTCACTTCCATCCATCCAGTTGGGTCTCAACCCCACCAAATGCCTTTTCCTGATTAACAATAGTTTCATTTCAAACCCTTTCGCTCATACGTTCTCGCCATCCTTTGGGATCTTCCCTCTTCCTTTCCACCTGTTCCGTGAGCGTAACCTTGGATGACAAGCTGCTCAATATTTAAAATGGCAAACACTACAAAAAACTAGAACACTGGAGTGCAGCGTCTGCATTGGTTTCTGTGCCGTTTGTTTCCATGTGGGGCTTTTGTTTCGAGTTGGGAACATGGATTGAAATATCAGCAGATAGATTTCCACAGTTCCACTTTGGCTGAACCACCTCTCATTCAAGCATCTACGCTCATTGTGAGAGGGGGGAGATTTCAGGAGGCTGGCTGACGCACACAGGGCCGTCTCCTTCTGGCTTCACTCTCTCTCTTTGAACCAGATCTCTGTTCTCAGCGGGACTAATATGACTCTCTTGCGCTTGCTAAGTGGACTCTTTGGAGGTTTCTGCCACAAAGAGGGACTTCAAATGGGGACAGGCAGATTTACGTGAAGTGTTCAAAGACATGAGTATTCCCATCTCTCTGTTGTTGGGTGGGTGGAAAGATCAAACCTTGAGCCTTTCATTAACACCAGCGGACTGAGCAAAGCACTTTCACAATTAGATATTTTTTTATTTCATAAAGTACAGGGAATTGTGCACAAGCCTTCAGGGTGAAAAATTGAGGAATGTCACCTCTTAACAAGTCTGTAATTGGCTTTCTCGGCTTTCTTCGCTTCCACCTAGAGAAACATGGTATGACTAATCAGATGATTGACGGGGAGCTGAAAAAATGAATTATGTGCACAATAAGGCCTTGCATAAGGTTAACAGCTCCTGCCAAGTGTTGAGAGAACAGTGGCTGTGTTGTACCTGTGTCGGTTGTCATGGAGGCGTGTCCCAAAGAGAAGAAAGTGATAAAGACTGCTCAGTATCTGTGAAGTCTTTGTTTTGCAATGTTTACCCTTCAACAGCCATGAATCACCACATCATTAGCTTGTCTTGACTGCTCTGCGCAGTTGCGTTCATTCGGATTCTGCTCAACGTTATCGTTGTCTTCATGATGGACAGTAAAGATGTATAGTAGAGCAATTGCGAGGTGAAAGATGGCGCAACTGTCTCCTTCATTTTTCGTCATTGTTGTGGCTCATTAGCCGTTAGCTTCTTCCAGTGTATTTGCGCAATGATTAAACGCATTGTATGCTAGACAGCGCCACCTCCACAGTGCAAGTCGAGTGGAAAGCTTATTATTTTTGCCCTACATTTCCTCCTTGCCAGGCCTGGATGTGTAATTCCCATGACAGTGGGGTTGTTTGTTAGTCATGCGTGTACAAGGACGATTAAATGCATGTAATCCTCAGGACTCCTCATGTTAAGAGTCTATTTTACTCTAATTGCGCTTAAATACACATATTTCAGGTCTTTGTCCTTGGCTGCATTGTTGTGAATGTTACTGTTTCAGGCAGTCCTACCTACGCTATGACCACAGTCTGTCCCTGGTATATCTCTCATATGAGTACTAAATATGTACCATAGAGATTTAGTATGACACTGCTGGATGTAATTTACATATGTTGGTCATAATCAGCAAGGCTATTTGTAGCAGAAACAGCTGTTGTTTGTTGCGGCGGTGGTATAGCTGCTGCTATTCTGCACACACAGCAAACTCTCACAGCCCTTTAATAAATCATAACCATTTTGTCTAAGAAGGTAATAACTCAACTTGCTCCAGTCTATTCACTTTTATACATGTTTTTTCAGACTTAAAGGCAAAGTCCATTTTTTACGATGTGTAAATACTTTCTATCCCAGTTTAATGTGGAGAGTTAGCTTCATTTTTACTGTTTTTCGTTGATTTAAGAGGCCTGAAAACCAGTGGCGTGAGTTTAGGCTTTTTGGAAATATTTTTTTCAAATCTGTTTGGTGCCACTGTTGGTATAAAAATCACAAATTTCACCTTAAAAGTATCAACTGAAGCAACTTTTCTTGCCCCTGGTGTGGTGAAGGTCCTATGACCTTCTACTGGCCACTTCAGCAGGGACAGATGGACAGGTTTATTTTTTAGGTCAAGGTGCCTCTTGCCCCAGGGTTTCCTATTGTTCTGTCTTATTGATCTCATCCCATAAACGGACATGTCCACATTGGTTTGGAATCCAAAGTTTGGAACAAGCTACACAAAATCGCGTTCATAATTGGCAATGAATCGCCTGCGATTTTGAACGCGATTTTGCGTAGCTTGTCAGTGAACTACGGCTCTGTGTAGTAAATGCAGCTCCATCTGAAAGCACGTGCTGGAGATTTACTACTAATTACAGAAGCGGCTTTACTGACGAGATGCGCATGAAAATCACATTCGATTTTTTTGCACAGCCCTAGCTTCAGTCAATGAGCTAAATGTCAGCAAGGTCACCTTTAAGCCCTTCTTGTTTGTTTGGGTGGTACAAAGGTTTAACTGGTGAAGGTCTTGGGAGAGTTAGGGGGTGTGCCCGAAGCGTGAATCCTTATAAGGGAAAACATGATTCCTAACTCCGTGTCTACACCGGACTCGAGCGGCGCGACAAAATACTATAGAACCACTGATCTATAATAGAGATTTATTATATATAGATCAGTGTATAGAACTCATTATAATCAGTGATGCTGTCTACACTGGATGTGGCGCGGCGCAACATGACAAATCCCCGACAGTAAACTGCTGCCGTGTTGCTGACACAAATTTCAAATGATTTTCAACGGTCGCTTTGTCGCGTCCAGTGTAGACAGACTTTAGCTGATGTGGCGCGGCGCGACACGAGAACTGTCATGTCCGGTGTAGACACGGTGTAACGTTGCCTGTTACATTCGATGGTGAATGATTTGCAGATCCTCAGTACCACTGACAAACATATAATCTTGTAAAATGTGTGGCAAGTACTCCCGCTCCATAGTATAAACAGAGTACGTGTCTATCATCGTGATGTCTATCAGCCATTGGCGATGGACGATGGCATCGTCTATCGGCCCAACCCTAATGTATTGTGCACCATTGACCCATGTAACATAAGGCAATGCCAGATTATTCTTGTGAATCTATATACAGTGACATTTAGGGACAAACATGGAGAAAAAGGGATTAACTCAAGAAGGCATAATGGTTCACAATCTGATGACCTGTGCTTGCTGTTGGGTAAGTCCCCCAGATCCATAAGCCAGACCCCAGACAATGTGTTTTTTTGGTGGGGGTTAGATGGTTGACCTGTTGTCCTCCAGAGCCGAAGGCCAGATAAGAGGAGCGGATTAGTGTCTCTCCCAGCATTCCTTCTTCCCACTGTAGCGAAAGTGATGTCTCAATAGGAAGCCTAGAGGAATTTGAAGTGGTGACACTATGGACCCTTTCTTTTCCAATGGTTTTCTGGACTCTTTTTTTTTTATCTCACCCATCCTTAGCCGCCTTTACTACTGAAAAAGATGTTAGGCTTTATCATTTCTTGGAAGCCCCTATGACCTGGAAAATTAGAGACATTTGTGCAGGAAATTATGGGTGTGATTATGGTGGCAGGAAATGGCTGTTGGCAATTAAAAAACATGAGGAGAAAACGCGTGTTGCCTTGAGACGCAGGTGCAGCTTCCGTCAGCTCTCCTCACATTAAAATCAACATAACAACTCTGTGTTTGTCGGAAAGGGTTGTGGGTGATCAAAGACCTCGCCAGATCCATTTTCGGACACCTAAATGTCATCTAACGCACAAGATTAGTAGTTTCAGTTGTGCAGATCGTTCTGGCTGAGTGGTTCAAAATGTGTAAGTGATGACAGATGTTTAATAAGTGTTGATTTGCCATGCTTTGTCTGCTTACAAACAAAATATACAATTTTTATAAGCTGTAGACGAGACTTCAAGAGATTTTCTGATGTTCGGTTTTATTTTCTCTTTCTAGGAAGTAATACATTCAGATTTGGTCATGTTCTTCTGTAATTGTGGGATTAAGTTCATGGAATTTGAGGCCTTTTCTCTGTTACTGACAACAATATACATTGAGAATCCAGGATAGTACATATCTCCAGTTTAAAAAAAAACATGGACACATAGGTGAACCTGGCTGTATTTTTAGAAATCCCTCTGTAGATGTTACGATTTTTAATGCTGATCTTGGTTCAGCGTCCTTTCCAGGTGTCTTTGTTTATGTCCTATCACGGTACCAATCTCATCTCAATCTCAGCATGAAAGGGCAGCTGTTATCTTCGACCTTTAGCTTGTTCTACAATCTTCACGCTCTTATTGACTTCCATCAGTTCGGTTGACTATGTTTCAATAACTTAATTATCGCTATAAAATCTTTATTCACGGGCATGATGAGATCTTTACGAGCCAGACGTGTCACATGTGTACAGACGAGTGTGTATTTGCCTGCGTGTGTCCTTTCTTTGGGATTGATTAGCTGGTAAGTGACCTGCATGGTTCAAGGTTAATTGGTTTATTGTAGCAGATCATGTTGTGAGATGGAGATTGAGCGGAGACGAGTTCGACACAGCTATAATGTGCATGAATGTGCAGCTTTTAGGCTCTAATGAGCTGCTGAGCTTGCAGCCAATCAGGCGTTGCGGTTCAGTCAGTTCGGCCTGTTTTATGTATTTAATGAGCTTTTTAGGGATATTTGAGAGAAGCGCGTATTGTTTCTTGTGCTCGGAAGGAGGATGAGGTTATTGTTAGATTAATAACAGGGTTAGACGTTTTGCTTCAGGGTGCTGATGCGTTGTGTGTTTTGGTGTGAATGTGTTTACTTGAGTCTAATGCCTTTTCCTGACTCAGCTAGCAGAGTGCTGCTTCAGCTCACTGGAGCCTATAGATGCTCAAACACACACGCACACACTCACACAACCTTAGCATTCACCCCAGCCTGACTTCATACATCCTGTTCAAGCACTAGGCATTCCTTTATCAGTGATTCCCAGCTGGGTTCATTTAAGTTTGCTTTAAGTCTATTTCTTGGAATTTATTTTATTTTGTATTTTACACATATATTATATTTTTGTAATAATCGTCAATTTCTATGATTTTGTTTTATATTATATTACTTTTTTTTTCTTGGAATTTTATTTATTTTCCATTTTCATTTTTATTACTGTCTTCCCATGCTGCTCATAACTAAAAAGCACCACCTGTATGACTATGTGGCTTACTGCAATGGGAAACGTGACATGCAAATGCGAGAGACTTTTCTAAAATAAATAGTAAAATATTCATCAGTCATATTTCCTGCATGATTCACTCAGGTATTTATGTGCCCTCATTAATCATAACCTGAGCAGCAAGTGTTGATTTCAGACCTTGTCTTCAATGATGTCTTAAAAAATATCTTGATCAGAATTAAAAAATGAGGTTTAAGATTTAGGCTGCATTATGTTACCAGGTATCAATCATGTTTAAAATCGCATTCAAAATGCAAGCACACCTGCTTTTTCAGTGCCTCTAACCATGTGTGTTGCATTTTTAAGATGTTGTGGCAGGGTAAAAATTGTTCAGCTTTTAAAAACATGTCTCAAGACCCTTGTGATCTGTCCTGTTACATTTCATCAGTTGCGCTCCATCTAACTGTTTTTAAACACAAGAATGCGTCCTATGTGTCCATTCCAAACAGAATTTTGGAAGGGGGGGGGGGGGTTGCTATAGTAATATTTTTTTGTAAAATAAACTTGTTTATTTTTTTTAGTGCTATAGTTTTATGTATTTATTTTTTTATAATTCATTACTGTTGGTCACCCTTTAGGTTTGTCTGGTATGTTACTAATGCAAGTGTCTGACCATATACGAAGCCACATTTAGTACATTTGAAATTGTCCAAAATTGGATTCAGAAAAATCCTATCTTTATTGTTTTTGTTATTGTTTACATGCAACAACATCCTGAACAAATTGGCTGGCAAAATGCAGGCACTCAAATAAGATTCAGTTTCTGCCTCTCCTCCTCCTCCTTCTCTTCTTCCCTGTTCTGCCTTTCATATGCACCGAGGCTCATGAGATCGTTAGCGGAACTCAGTCTCGGTGGATTTCAACAGTCAGAGGTCAGTTGTCTTCAGAGACGTCACTCACTGGGCCTGGAGGTTTTGTTCCCATGTGGATGGAAAGACCTTATTCACGCTGTTTTTCTTCCTTGAACGCCAAGGAGAACCAGGAGTGAGGAACGGATGGGGAGAGAGAAAGGGACAGGCAAGCACAGCTGGGCAGCCAAGGCAGGACCGTTTTATTTCAGAGAGTCAGTGTGCTTTGTAATGTGAAGAAAAGAGCTAGGGGAATACTTCACAACACCCAACGGACCATTCCTTTGTCTGGCTCTCTTTTTCATCCTCTCTTCATCTGTTCTGTCTTCGTCTCTCTCTCTCTCTCTCTCTCTCTCGCTCTCTCTCTCTCTCACATTTTGGCTCCTTTTTTGTCATTTAAAAGGGATAGTTCACTCAAAAAAGAAAATTCTGTCATCATTTACTCACCTTCATGTCACTTCAAACCTGTATGACTGACTTTCTTCTGTGGAACATAAAAGAAGGTTAAAGTTGTTTGGACCCCGACGTTCCTCAAAACTTTTTTTGTGTTCTTGGTCTCCAAAATTACATAAAAGTACCATAAAACTGTAATCAGCTCTCCAATTTCATAAAAAATATCTTAATTTGTGTTTCAAAGATAAACGGAGGTCTTAGTTAGTTAGTAGGTTAGTTAGTTCACCCCAAATTGATAATTCTGTCATTAATTACTCACCTTCATGTCGTTCCAAACCCGTAAGACCTACGTTCATCTTCGGAACACAAATTAAGATATTTTTTATGAAATCGGAGTGCTGATTACAGTCAGGAAAAAGCGCGTGCATGCGTTTCATCAAAAATATATTAATTTGTGTTCCGAAGATGAACAGAGGTCTTATGGGTTTGGAACGACATGAGGGTGAGTAATTAATGACAGAATTTTCATTTTTGGGTGAACTAATGTAAGTGAAATTAGTAGGACTCCTTTATTCAGCCTTTCTGTTTTTCTCAAACACGTCATTTCTTCGCTGGCAATGCAGCGGAATAAAGAGGGAATGTGTTTGAGTCTGACTGACGTGTGATTGCCAATGAGAAACAGCTGTTTCCATCCCCCTCTGTGTCTCTTGGAGTGCTCGTCCAACAGCAGGAGTGAGCCAAGTGGAAAGCAGCACCCAACAGCTGCACACAAACTCAGCAAGGAGCCAAAACAAACAGGTTTTTATGTCTTCGTTTAGGAGGAACAACAGGAAGGGAACCAAGTATCAGAAGGTTTCTGGCCTATGGCTGAGCGGCGTAAACCGGGCCGGGCGATAAAGCCGTAAACGTCGGATGGGTCTACGTCAATACAAACGGCACAAGTGTTTCATATCTGTTGACATGACCCAAAGTGCTGGGGCAAAGGGTCTGTCATTAAGAATTCACACCTCTACCTCAGGAGCAGCTGTTGCCCATCTCTCTCCTCCTCAATGAGGGGGAAGGGAGGAATGCTGAAGGAATATTCCCGGTTTATTGCGACCTGACGTCTGTGTGCCGCATTTGTGGAATGCCGACGATTACCTCAGACAATAAATGCGTGCTTTGTGTAAACGCATGTTTCGTGTGTTTATAAACACAGAGGGACGTGTTGAAATTATTGCCTGAGGTGGTCGACAGCATGCTAATGGGTGATAGATAAACTCAGAATATTCCTTTACAGGTGAACTGTTATTTTTTGATGATCAAATACTTTCTTTTGCCAGTTTAATGCACAGAGACATCAATAAGCAAGCCATCGGTTGATTGATTTCCTGAAACGTTCTCAAAAAATTAGCTGCATTCCAAATCTATTATGATATACAATGCATTATGTATTCTGCTATCTAGATCATTAATTTTTTAAGAGTAGTGTCATCTCAAATGTAACATGGGGTTTAGTGTTTTTTTCACCACGTTCCAATTTTTAAAATTATTTAGTAATTTTGTTCATTCTTGTTTCTTTTTGTTTTTGTTCTTTTTCTTTTAATTTTATTTAACTTTTAGTCATTTTAGTACTTTAAGTTATTATGTTCAGTTAGTTCCAAGGGAACATTTCAGTTAACAAAAATGTATTCATAAAAATGAACAAAAGTTTTATTAGTTTTACTTTTTACATTAACAACCCTGGTTTAGCGGTTCCTCTTCTAAAATACATATAAATCTTTGAAAATCAAAAAGAATCTACTGTATATACAGATGTCAATGTGAAAATGTTAATTAAAAGTATAAATTGGGTGTTGGGGCTTGCATATGAAACCTTTTGTGGAAATGGTTATTATTTTTCAGACTGGTGCTACTAGTCGCGCAGAAATTTCATCTTTCGTCGTCTTTGTTTATTCGTAGTCTGTGTGGAGGGAGGGCGATTTCTCACCCTGCAAAGACTTTAAACGTGTTACCTGATACAGAATGGTACAATTCCAAACTAAATTTAAACAGTGCTTTCTAATAAACTTGACAGCAAAGATAAAGACACAAAGGCCCATTAGAGAGTGCGAGAGAGAGAGAAGGAATGAGAATAATTCACAGCCTCTCCCTCCTGCGCTTCATGACTGGGGCTTTATGAGGCCACAGGCAGCTATAAACTTCTCCTTTTTAATAAAAGCAGCTATTCGCACATTTCTCATTCTCATTATCTGTGTACAAGAGAGAAAAAGAGAATCGCCTTCCCACACGGTTTTCATTTTAAACACGTATACGGATGTATGCAGTTCACACTATATAAACAGACATAAACACGCATGCACCTCAGCTGTGTTTCTCCTCAGGGTGAATGAGTTTTATCCTGTCTGCTGCAGATCCAGAAGGCCTTTGGGCTCCTATCAACACATTTAATACCTCACAATCAGTGTTGGGAGTAATGCGTTACAAAAGTAATGTATTACAGTAACCTAATTCTGTAGTTATTTTGGTGAAAGTAACTAAAAAGTAATACAAGAGTCATGTAATGTATTACAATTCTGAGACAGTAATATTGTAAGGTAAGGGATTACTTTTAAATAACAGTAACAAGTAATCTGTAATGTATTACAGAATGGAAGTAACTTGCACAACACTGCTCACAATAAATGAAAACACACACAAACACACCTCAGAGAGAGATAGAGAGAGTCTGAGTGTTTGTGTTGAAACTCTTGTCAAGTGCAGGTCAAGTAAAAGGTCCATCCGTTGACTGTCATTGAGGATCAGAAGGGTGTGTGAGTCAGGAAAACTGTAGCTTGGCAAGACATTTAAAATCAACACGAAAAGACTGGCATTATTTATTTTATTAATTCATGTTGCTGGTCTCATTGTGCACAGTTGATCTGTGCAAGTTTTTCCCCACTAGGAAAATGTGTTATCTGATCGATTGTAAACTTTCATTTAAGTCTTGCTCGACTGTTGATATGGAACACCCAGTTTTTACAGTCCTAATATAGTTTATTCGGTAAAACTGCAATAAGGTTCAATTTGTTAACAGGTCAATGCATTAGGTGACATGAACGAACACTTGGTTAATTCATAAATACACTGTTGTCCATTGGTAATTTATGTTTGCATTTATTTGATCAAAAATACAGTAAAAATAATGTAATTTATGGAACTAAGAAACTATGAAACTTAATTAGAAACATTAATTATTATAAACATTGAAAACACTGCTGTTTAATATTTTTAGCAGAAACCAAGATTTAATATATCCTTGCTAAATAAAATGATCAATTTCTCTTTAAGAAAATCTTGTTGACTCTGTGTATGATGAGATTAAAATTAGCCTAGATTAATAAATGCTATAAAAGCATTGTGCATTAATTCATATTAATATATAGTCACCACTGATAAGCTACCGCTAAATATTGTAGAAACTTAATTTGCTGTAAAGTTGCTTTGCAATGATTTGTATCGTGAAAAGCGCCGTACAAATAAACTTGAATTGAACTTGAATATATAGAACCTTATTATAGTGTAATCCTTATGGATTTTTTCTCATTAAATATCCTGTTTTGCACTGAAATACTTTAGATTATGGAAATAACAATGATTTTGCATACCTTTTTGCATGTTAAATGTAATATCTATACACATACTGTGGCCATATGTTTTATGGTTGTGCCACATCCTGGCATGCCCCATCAGAAAGTGATAGCCCAGAAAAACAGACCCAGAGAAAGTGATAGTATGAAGTAGTCCATCAATATGTGATGCTGTCTTTACACGCTCTCTCCCATCTCTAGCCATCTCTGTCTTTTATCTTTTCTCTTTGGTTTGACATATGGCAAACCTGCTTTCTCCACCATAGTAACCCAGCAGAGGGGGAAATGTGCTGTCAATCAAAAAGTCATGAGATCAGAGGTTGCTAGGTAACGGGGTAAAACAGACCCCAAACCCCTAACTAGCAACAACAAACTGTGCAAGTGCACATTTCAGAAAACAGCTAATAACATGTTCGGGAAGCCGTTGCGTTTGGCATCTCGTTGGCGTGTGACCATTGTATCCCACAGCAGCTGTGAGAGGAGTTTTCACACTAAACACGCTGCTACTTCCAAGACTTAACTCGTACTGGGGGGGTACCATCTCTTCAACTCCCTACCATTTTTCTCTCAGTTTTTTCACCACTGCATAACCAATTTGAGCAGGTGGAGAGTGCAGTATATATTATATATTATATATAAATATATACATGTAAATACATGTAAATATTTTGAAAATATTTTCTGTATGTGTGTGTATTTATATATACATAATAAATTTACATACAGTATATTACATAAACAAAAACTTTTATTTTGGATGCAATTAATCGTGACAGCACTATTTAAAAGATTAGTTCACCCAAAAATTATTAATCATCCTCATGTCATTTTCACCCTGCATGACTCAAATGGTGATTTTATAAAAATCATGGCCTTTTCAATATAATGAAAGCTGTGACAGACATATATTATGCAAGTAGTCCATTTGATTTTTTGAAGCCATAACCTTCTTGTAAGTTGTTATTCACTTTCATTATGTGGAAAAATTCACCTTTTGTGTTCAATACAAGAAAGTAAGTCATTCAAGCTTCTAAGCTTTGGCTTGGAACAAGATGAAGGCAAGTATGATGACAGGATATCCAGTACAAGGGCTTGATTGTAGCTCTAAAAACAAGAATTCTTTCTTTTATTGACGATTATTGACTTGCCAAATTAGAAGTAAAACGGACAGTGAAAGTTTCCAGTGCTTTAGGAGTCTTAAAACTGCTCTTGTCCAATCAAATTAGAGCAGTGGAACGAAGTGTAAGTTTTGAAATGCACTCACATATCCAGTAGCTCCAGTTCACTTAGTCTAACTTGCTCTGGGCTTCTCTGTTGGAAACTTTGCAGTGGAGCATGTACACAGGCGGTTGCAGTGATCCATGAGCACATTAGCCAGGCTGCGGGGAGAATGAAGACGGCTGAGTTAGGGAGAAAGAAAGAGCCTTGACAGAACAGTGCAGCCTGGAAGAGAAAGGGAAAGACATGGACCCTAACAAGCAGCAAGGTCCTGGAGACCTAGAGACCACCACAGTGCACAGAAGCAGCTTCAAATGAGCCACTGATTCGGCTGACATGGTAGAGAGAGAAAGAGAGGGAGAAGGAAGCTTGGACTGTGAGTCCTTTCCTTACATTAAGACTTGTATAAACAGATTGGGTTAGCTTGACAGAGCGATGTGTAAATATTCCCCTGGAGACTTGGTGCAGCTGTAGGCAGAGCGAGGCAAGGCATCTTGGGTATTTGTTGCAGTGGTTCGATCACACTGCATTGCCGTCCAGCACTGTGTTCTCAGGGTTTCAGTCCAACTGCCCCAGAGGTTCGTTCCCATCGTTACTGTCTGTTTAGATGCATGTTTAATGACACACAGCCCATACTGACAGGAAGTTTGAGCTTTTCAGTGTTTTACTGTGTTTTGGGGTGTGTGTACAGAGCTGACACTGCAATATGTGTGTATGGGTCCATCGATCAAATTTTGTATAGCACATTTCCTGTAAACGGAGGAAACCAGATGCAGCATAGTAAATATTATCACTTAGAAGTTTGGCTTATGGACAACAGATCCAAAGCTAGGACAGTCATAAGATGTGAGAATGTGATATTTTTAAATATTATTTGTATTTATAGTTTATAGAATTTATTAAAGGGATAGTTCACCCAAAAATGTTGTTCCGAACCCGTAAGACTTTTGTTCCAAAATGTTTAATGAAATCTGAGAGATTTATGTTTCTCCATTGACATGTCGTGACGCTTCAAAAATGTAAGTATAAAAGTTCAATTCAGTAAAACTCAATTGAGCCGTTTAGTCCACGTTTTCGCTTTATATGATGAACAGATTTCATTTAGGATTTTATTTACATTGATCAGCGAACATAAACAGAAGATCAACCACACTTGCTTGACGCACGAGAACAACCCTCATTTTGCAACACTACTTGCACAATATCTACTGTTGGTTAATGAAACTAATAACCCGTCCCCAAACTTGTACCATTGATTAAGTCAGTGTTGCTGTGCTGGGCAGGATTCTCAAACAAACAGTTGTGTTTTATCACCACAAAGCCCTAGTTTTGCTGAATTCAACCTAGTAAGCTTACTTATAGTTGTCTTTGAATATTAGACTTTTGATTTTTAAATCTAAAAATTACACACATCACCTTTAAATCAGAGTGTGTGAGTATTTCTGTCAGGGCTTGTCTTACTGTCGTTGTCCTCCACTCGCCCTCGCCGCCACAGGAAGTCTGAGTTTACAGCGCCACAGCATATGGTTCGTACATGGGATTATTCCACCTCTGTCCTCTCTGTCACTCTCAAAACTTCTCTCTCTTTCACCCCTCTATAACCCCAAAAACTGAATTGAGGACTAAAAAGGCATGTAGAAACCCCTCAGCTGTGGTCTGTCTCTATGCCTCTTTGAGGGTTTTTGCATCAATGCAGGTGGACTGAATAGGTTTGGGGGGCGGGTTGAGCTCGGGAGAAGTGGGGGGAAAGGGCTTTATCTGTCGGTCCGACAACTGGAGTTTCATGGTACCACCTCCTTTTTTTTTTTATAGAAATGCTAATCTGAGCCAGCGGCACCAGTCGTTAGGGTCTTTTGTTCGGGGGGCAAAGGGCTCTGAAGAGATGTTGGGGGTTGAGGAAATGAGGTTTGGCTTTTTTTTTATTGTTCTCTCAGTCTATATATGAGTACTTATATCTTATCTTAACCATGTTTTCACCGCACACATTTGTTTTAATCAGTAACCAGCATCAGTCCTCCATATCAGTGAGGCTTGCAGCCTACACAGGGAATGTATTGATTGGTTGAGGTAAAGCAAAATCTGTTTGCGAGAAATGACACTCCGCCAGGTACATCTTTGGGTGTGGTTTCCAGGTGTTGGCAGGGTGCTGAATGTCGGTTTAAGCCAAGGCCTTGAGGACTTTTCTGCCGACACGGATGGATTTACAGCTGTTTTTCTGTGGTAAGGATGTGGCGGAGGGCAACCGATCCAAACCCGCTGATTGAGCTGATCGGTCCTGACATGACTGCCAATGTGTGCTTGATTCGTATCTATGACAGCTGTGAAGAAGAATGCAGGTTTG
This sequence comes from Sinocyclocheilus anshuiensis, assembly GCF_001515605.1. Classification (NCBI taxonomy): domain Eukaryota; kingdom Metazoa; phylum Chordata; class Actinopteri; order Cypriniformes; family Cyprinidae; genus Sinocyclocheilus; species Sinocyclocheilus anshuiensis. The sequence continues at coordinate 547,785 of NW_015542345.1, read as the reverse complement.
TTTGGTGAGTTGCTGTTGTTTGTGTTTGACATTTGTAATGCTCTGAATTGCTCTCCGCAGGGTTTTCTGAGGTTAGATGAAGAGCTCTGTAAAGCTGGGAATGGTTGCAGTATAATTACATTTAACTGTCAGTGGGATAGATGTCCTTCAGCAGTGAAAGAGGTGTTTAGACACTATTTTTCTTTCTTTCTCTGCATTTGCATTGTGTATTTAGTTTTACTGAAAGCATTGAGTGATGGTGTAGAGATGTAGTGGGCAGTTTTGGAGTGCTTGTGTTAGGAATGGCTCACAATGGCAGACGAATCGTCCATCAACCAACTAGTCCATTATGATTTTGTTATATGATAATTTATGTAAAACTCATTAAAAATACTGTTCATGAAGTAAATACAATTTCAGGGTGATACAACTGTCCCAATACCATAAAAATATGTTTTAGTAGTTTTGATATGATCATGTTCTTTATTTATTTTATTTAAATTTAACGACTTCTTAAATGCTTATTAATTAAATTGTATTAAATATTAATATTAAATTAATGCATTGAAGAGAAATTACATGCTCTTTCATTTATTATGGACGCTGTTGTATGTCATTGACCTTATTCTTTATTTTTTGCATGTGTTTTATTTTGGTTACTTTAGCTGTTAGCCAGTTTGCATGTTAATTCCTTTCAGAAAAAGTGTCTTTAAATTAGTTTGTGTTTTCTTATGATCTGGTGGGTCATGAGTAGGTTGCAGATTTGTTCTTAAGACATTATGGGGGAAAACCTCTACGCTCAAAAAAAACAGGAAAAGCTGCTACTAACTGCATAATCATTATGATAGCTAAAATACAAAGACATAGGCCTATGATCATTTAAATTGAGTAGAAAACAGTTCACATATCCTTTCAGGGGTCTTGCATCCAATCAAATTCTGCTGTATTTTGGCTCAAATTATTTGCACCAGTGCAAATACACACATGCTTGGAAAAATAAGCACAAGTGAACTGAACCATTTTTCATAATATTGCTAAATACACATGTATGCCCTTTAAAACTTTGATTGGTGTCAGGCTAAGACTAAAACAATAATTCAAAATGTTGTGTAAATGCTTTAGTCTGGGCTGGTGAAAATTAATCTTTCACTTAATAGAAGTTAGCCAGCTTGTATTGGTAATTATTACTGTAAAATATTATAATGAATAAATTACATTTCAGTGGGTGTTTTTAAGGACATTTTTGTTGTCACTTGATTTGCAGTGTAAAATCTAGCTCTGTAAAACCAGTTGAGAAGCACAGTTCTAAGGGATGCTGGTTAAAGGTCATATTTTTACCAAATCTGAGGAGTCCAGGTCTTTTATTCAGCAGTGAGTGTGTGTGTGCTGGTTAAGGTATTTGGCGGGGATGGTGCAGCAGGGTGTTGGGGTGTGTG
>NW_015542345.1:525019-546117 GCF_001515605.1 Sinocyclocheilus anshuiensis | reverse complement strand
TGTGTGTGTGTGTGTGTGTGTGTGTGTGTGTGTGTGTGTCTTTTCGGCTGCTGTGAGGAGCTCAGAATGCCAGATGGTGCTTGTTAAACTCAAAAAGCTCTCCCACTCTCGACTGGAGCTCCGCGGTGTGGACGACATGCTGTCTGGAATGACCAGCTTCAATTCAGACAGGCAGAATTCTCCAACACCCAAAGCTACCTGCCGCTTCGGTTTTCTCACAGGCCCTTTCAGCCTCTCTTTCAAGTGCAGCATGTTGTCAGAAACTCCCGGTGAATGAAGGTTACCGCTCGAGCGCGAGAAGAAATTAGTTCAGCTCAGGGGGACAATGCAGTGCTGCTTCCACAAAGATGCCCGCTGCTGTCCAAACCCATAGAGGAAGGATTTGAATGAGAGAAACAAGGAGGCAGTGTGTTTCAACCATGTAGTCAGGTTTGTGAAAGAGCCTCGGCCTGTTTGCTCCCACTGACCTTAAAGAAGCCGAGACAGATTTAGAGTTGTGCCATCGATTGCTGTCGAAACTTGCTGTGCATGTGCGAAACAACCAGTCCCTGCATGTTTGCTTGTGTCTGGTCCTGTCCTGTGAATGTGTTTTTACCCTTTAGTGTTGTCAGCAGGTGAACCGCAGAAATCGAAACTCGTGTCAAACTTTCAGTATGTTTGTCATTCGCCCTGCAGCTGTACACGATCCGAACGAGCTTTTGCTTTATTCAGATTTTAATTAAACGAGGCACTAGGCCGAATCGCCCTTTATGCCGTTCCTAAACCCTCATTGATGTGTGAAAAGAAGGATTTGTGTCCTTACAAAAGGCTTACATAAACTCTTAACTCTACTTTTTTAGCTGCTAGCTGATGAGCATTGTTCAAATAAACCCTTTTGGGCCTAGGCCAAGACTATTGGTGTTTAAAGGACTGAAGGTTTGGAGGTTAATTTACCTCATGGCCTTGTTTAAGATGCCCCCATACAAGGTTCCATTACGCATAAGATTGGTGTCGTTTGTGGTCGATGTGTCATATGGAAGACATTAAATGGGTTAAAATTAGGATAACTTATCCTTAACACAGCTCATTAGCCAAAATAGTTGGGTTCCTTGTAAAACAAGGAATGTGTGTGCCAGAAGCATACTTACTACGCAAGTGTGTAAATGCTTGGGCAGTGCATTGTATGTGGGCGGCGGCCCTGTGTACATAATGTTACAGGCCGATATTTTGCTATTATTTTTAGATTATTGGCATTGTTAACCGTGTCCACATGGCTGATTAACATAACTGTTAGCTTACCTTTGTGTCAGTTTCCGAAAATACCAGCAGGGTTTGGATGGTATTTAAAAAATTTTAACTGGAATTTGATTAAATATAGCATAAATTTAGTGTTTGTATTATTCCAGTAATTTTAGGTGTTAATTTACTAATTTGTGTCTAATTTCCTGTAATTAAAGGTGGCATATGTATTTTCATCATCAGTACTGGTTCCAAACAGGTCGCAGTTCCATTTGCTGCCCCTAGTGCTCAACACACTTTAATTTATTAAGTATAGTTGACCACCACTTCAAGATAGCTTAAAGTGGAAATTGCGTCTTTTCTTCCCTACTGTAACACATATCCAAGTGAAGCTTTTTGGACGAGAAAATTGGAGGGCGAGATTTATCCATCGAAAACTGATTGAATCTCTGGCTTGTTGTTGAGAATTGCTGCGGTCTAATGTGAGATGTTGTTGTCCTGGAGAGGGGGAGTAAATATTTTTTTTTATTAAAAACTACCAAGGGGCACATGAAAAAAAAATGATGATGTGCACGGTAGGGATGCTTCGATCCACCTTTTTCGGCTCCAATATTGATACCTGGGGTTCAGTATTGGTTGATACAAATACCGATCTGATACCAGTGCAGTTTTTTTTTAATAAATGTATAATTTCTTTATCTCTGTGTGTGGAACTGATGATCACTCTTTTGCAATCTACTAAATACAGACTACCTAAAATAAAATAAAAACAAAAATAAACAATATATGCATATTCATAATCTATGACAAAAATATATTATAACCTAAGGATAATTCAGCAGCAAAAGTTATAATAGAAAAATCAGTGCACAATAATTTTATAAATCCAACCTTTTAGTGAAAAAAACATTATTTATTTATTTTATTTAACATTATTCACAGGGAAGATATATTGATGCGTAGTGTATTATATATGTTTATTGAGCCTTTTCTTTTAACAGATTTAAATTTCAGTTACTGTGCATGTAAAAAAACTGTAGTCTTTTCTACTCCCATGCTTTGTTTTAACAGACACCGGGTAACATGAAACAACAATAAACTCAAGAGAAAGTCCTTTTATGAAAACATTTATTGTTGGAGATTATTGTGTTGGAGATAGACATTTATTTACAAATCAAGTATAATAATGGAAACACTGGATGATCTTGGAGACCCCGCTCATATGGTATTAATTTTTATTTGTGCAGGTCTTAAAAAGGTCTTAAAAAGTCTTAAATTTGAGCTTAAAAATCATGCAGAAATCCTTTGACCGATACCCGATCTGGCAAAGAATGGCAGTATCGGAGCCAATACCCGATATGAGTATTGGATCAGCGCATCCCTAGTGCACTGATAAATATTGAAAAAAATAGATTTTTGATTTCATGGTGACTTTAAGGACCATTGGCGGTAACAAACCTCAGAAGTCAAGAGGGTGATAGCCTTGCTCTAAAATGTAGCTGCAATGCATGTTGTTATTATTAGGGTAGCTAGCTTTAAATATGCCAGCAGTTAAATGAACTTTAACTTGCTCAGCAAGATTGTCTTCAAACTGTTGCTGTAAGAAAAGCGTTTACGTTAAAACGCCCCTGTGGCATTGCTGAGAAAGCGTGCTGGTTTGCGTTATGAATTACTGACACATTTAGCTAGAAGCTAAAGTATGTTTCAGGCCTAGAGTGATTGAGGAAAAATGGGATTTGGAGGAGGAGGTGGGTGTCCCTCATGTTTAAATCCAACTGGCTGTGAGGCAAAATATCTCAATGATAATGCACGCCTGTCTCCTCCACTTCAGTCGCAGCTGAGAATGAGGGAAAATCTGTCTAAACAAGGGCGATTCCAGATGTTATTGATAAGATCGACAATGAGTACATGAAATACTGTGTTCGCTTGTGTCATTAACAGGACTTTATCTCTCATTGGGCCGGATGCCATAAACTCCATCACAGACAGTCGTGTCTAGTGTAGCAGATGCTGTCTGCGTTTGCGCCTGTCTGACTAATTTTAACAGCTGATACACGTTATCCAGGTCAGTCAAAGCCAAAAGCTGAGTCTGAAGTCATGAAAGCAAGTGAAAAAAGTGTTTTCTCGCACTTTGACTTATCGAGGGTCTTTTTTCCCGTATTAGGAAGGGTAGAAGCAGTCAAGCTGTAAGCTTTTAGCATGAAATTATGGGTCTTCCTTCTTGTTAAAGTTCTGGCAATGAAAATGACATGATCTTGACATGTTCTGGCACACAAGCTTGCATTCCTGTGTAAAACTTGCCAACTAGAGGTCATATCGCTTTGCACAATACTTAAGAAGTAGTCATATCTGGGCTGTATCATACTGCAAATCATGGAAATGTGGGTTATTGCGTTTAAGCCAGAACACTAGCCCAGTTCTAAACCACAGCCCTTTCTCACGGGCCGTTCCCTTTCTGTTTGCTCACTGTTGGAGGGCCGTGTTTGTTTGGTAAACACCTGGAAATTATATTAACCCAAATGGTAAAGGTCAGTTGCTATATTCCCTTCAGAAAGCCCCCTCAGTGCACCCCCTGGGGTCCAACCTTTCAACTCGTGCCCACACTGCCTGTGAGGATGTGAGGCCTGCCTTTTGTTTGTTTATTGTTCCTAGCCTATTTCTCATTGGGTCTGTTCCTTTTCCTCTCTTTCTCAGCATTCACATCCTCACATATATTTTGCAGTGGAGTTAGCCTTCAGTTTTGTCATTGTAGAGTTGTCATGTCACATTTTGATCTGAAGTTTGAAAATACAGTGGAAGATAAATCAACCAAGTGCTGACCAACTTAAGATGTTTATTTTTTAACTTTTATTCATAATTAAAATAAATAATTTATTTTATTTGTAGATAGATTTATAGATGTTCTAGATAGATGTTGTCTATCTAGCCGTCTTTGTTTGCCACGTCAGGCCCTACCGCAAAAGAATGAGCCATTTTTATTTTATGCATTTATTTTTTTATTTTATTTTATTTATAATAAAAATACAGTGAAGTGATTGAAGTTTGATTATTTCTTTTTAGATTTTTAGTTATGTCTTTATTACAATAAAATAATAGTGTTTTATTTTGTATTTTATTTTATTGTATTTTATCTTATTATTCTATGGCTGGATGGATATTTTCTATGCCAAGGTGTAAATTTACATTTATATATTACGTTTTCTATCAAAGTAATTAGTTAATTATTCTTTTTTTTTTAAAGAACATTTGCAAGTCAAACACTTTTATCCAGATATCCATAAATGTCTTATGGATTTTAGACTGTGCTAATGAACTCTGCTGTGCTGAAATATCCATGTGAAACAGTAATGTAGGTTTCCTACATGCCGATGCTTAGAATAAATTCAGAAGTGTTTATGGCATGTGAGGCATTAGGGCACATCAGCTCCTGGCTCTTGTTATAGTGCCTCTAGCACTGGAATGCATGAGCGCCAAAGAGACTCCGTCCTTACTCCTAACAAGGAAAGGGAAATGAGAACACAAGACCTCACAGCAGCGTCTCAGGAATGAGAAATGTAGGTGAGCTCAGGGCTGCAGTGAAAGAGCCTGGAAAGCTTTGACAGCATCTGACAGGGTGTGCCCATGGTAGGGTGTTCACTGAGGCTGATGTCAAAACTTTCTGGTTCTACTAGGTGTCTGCTCACCCCAGTTACCCTGCCGAAACTGCAGGGCTCAATTTACCCAATCCTTCTGTCAAAGTCATACTTTTTTTCCCAATAAATCCCAGGAGCAATGTGGACGGGAAACAATAATCCATTAGGTGTAACCTTGTAGCTTTGATTTGGGCTTAGGAAAGTCTCAGTTTCCTGCAGTTTTTCAGTTTCAATCTGTGAAATATAACACACAGTGGGGACCAAAGAGATTTAAAGTATGTCTATTTTTTTTTTGTTTTTTTTAATTTCCAAAAAAAAAATAGAAATATCAACATCATGTGATTTTGGGGAAAAAAGTCAGATTTGCAAGATAAAAGGTTGCAATTACCTTTGTTTTGTTTGTTTTTTTGTTCCTTCAAAAAACCAAGACGAAAAAGTGAGAATTGTGAGATGTAAATACAATTTACATAAATAACAATAACATTTCTGTGAAAAGTTCATTTGAAGGTTTTTTTAATGCATTTTACTGATTATTTTGCATTTGCCTCATTTGCTTTAATGACAGCAGTGCTCAATCTCCAAAAATGCGTGCAAAACTTAATTTTTATGTTATTTAGCATTATTTGAGATCCAAATAGCTTCTTTTGCAACTTCTGGTCCATGTTACAGATTTATTTTTTGATTAGTAGTGCAGAATCTCAAATATTTATTTGTGTTTCTTCATCTAAAACCCTCAAACTTTGTTTATTTGGAGATTTAAATTCGATTTAGATTTCCAGATTTTCAGTGTGGAACTTTGGACCTTTCTGTATGTGGGTTGGACAGATGGGGACACTCTATAAGTGCATTGACCTTCTTTCCAGCATTGTTTTGATCTGTTTCATATACCACATTTCAAAGTCTCAAAAAACACCACCGTTCCCGTCAGTCATCCAGTAAAGTGTGACATCGTTTAAATTTAAGTAACATCAGACTAACCAAATCTGTTTTCCGAGAAAACAATCAGAATGTTGTGGATTTATTACCTAACATCAGACAAGAGTGTCCATGTAAGCTGCTTATTCTGATTGTGGAAAAACCTCCTTTGAGTCATGCCTGTCAGGAAGTGGATATTTCTAACAAGAGAAAACACCCTTTAGTTCAAATATTCCCTCATATCTCCTGCCCTATCAAACCCTGGGCAGACAGGGACTCCTTTTAACTTCTGTGGCTGTTGGAAATGATAGACGGCCCAGTGTGGTCACAGTCCCCACTATAGATCCAGCTGTCTAAATAGATTGGGTCAGTGTGTCTTTGCGGTCGGCGATGATAGCGATGATGAGCTCTGTTGTTTGGGCAGCACGGTGCATGTGAGCAAGCGTTTGAAAGCAGGGGCCCGGCTCATAATGGTAATCAATGACCTGTACAGGAACTGCAGCTGGACGGAGGGCGTTGGAGGGGACAGGATTGGCCATTTGCCTGGCTCTGAAGCCCAGCGGGAGATGGTGGGAGGGAGCCTTTCAGATGTGCAATTTGTTGTCCTCTCAAGCCTTTGCTAGTGCTTGATGCTCTGTTTCTCTTTCTTCTCTTGTTTTGGATAAGGCTGATTTATTGAGAAACTAATGCGCTTATGCCTCTAAAGACAGTGTACACATTATTATAACACATTTTTCCATTTATTTTGAAGTAAACGAGTCCCAAAACAGATATTTGTTGTATCATAGGAATCACAGTAATGTTGTATGTCTTGGAGAACAACGGACCACCTTCTGACATATGAATTTTTAAAACCTCAGAGAATTCACATTAATACGTGAATAATTAATGTGAGTTACATTTGATGTTCTTTCAATGATTAAGACGTGAGTTTAGACTGAATGTAGCTATGAAGTGTGGATATTAGATTAGATTAGAACTTTCACATGATTGTTTTTCTTGTGAACCTCTGGAAGAAACTTCCCGAATTTAATTTAAAATAAGTTTGTATTTTGCATAGTGAAGATTAAGCCTCTTTTAGGACCATTTAACCATTGAATTTTCTTGACAATTAAGCATGTTTTCCTCCCAAGTTCTCAATACTGTAATGTGGGAAAAAAGGCAATTACCGTAATGTAATTAATAATAATAGTAGTAATAATAATAAATCCCATACAACAAATTGTACCATTTATGTTTTTTAAAGGTGTATTTTACTTTACAACAAAAATAATGTGTTTTACACTACAGTATGATAATGGCAGTTTTTTTGCACTATGATAATGAGAATTGATGGTATGTGCATAATTCTCAAAATAATGTCATGTGTGTAAATAATAATAATAATAATAATAATAATGTGTAAAAAAAATAATGTTCTCCTAAATGTTACTAAAATATTTTTATGCGTTTAAAATAGGTGCAAAATATAATATATAATTTATTTGCTTTTCGTTTGAAATAGAATTCTAGACTATTTTTGCTGGTTTTTCTGAGATTTCGTGAGACTCACCCTATCACTTGCCAGGATATCAAAGCTTTGTGTTCTTTCATGAAAGAGAACCTCCTTACATGTTGCTTTTTCCTCCTTTAAAATTTAACAGCATTCTTTAATAATGAAACAGCTTGTCATTTGTACACATATTATTTATCTTTTTCTTATGCCTGATGCTAAGTTTAGCCTGACTGGCTTTTTCTGTTCACGCCATTTTCAGATTAACCCAATGTTCAGTGCTTCTGGGAATGTTTACGATCATGGAACTTCTGCATTTTCAATTTTTGATACACCCATGTTTTAAAAGCAGTAATACTCTGCATCTCCTCTGGGGATGAACGTGTCGCTTTGTCCAAATGTCAGTGCCATGTCTTTTGATAAATATTTAACAGAGATTTCCCCTCTATCTAGACGTCAGCTGAAATGGAATGTCGTTTTAGAGGAGTTTTTATGATTATGATTTAAAGATTAAAGATTGACGTTATGATTAAAGATTTTCTTGGAATAATATGCTCCCATGAATTGTGTACAATAAGACACATGTATAAAGTAAGTAAGGTCAATTTTGTTTCCATGTTAACATTAAATCACAGCTCTGAATCCAGTGAATTTCCAGAGACAAATATTGCCGTTTGAAAAGGCAAAACTTCGTGGTACACAGCTGGTGTTGATGCTGACACAAAGATGTGTTTATTTCCGAGGGAGGGTTAAAGGTATTGGGGTCAGTGTGTTTGTAACAGACAGACAAAACTGCGCGTCCAAAACACATTATTAATAAATGCCAGTTTAATCAGCATTCCTTTCGAAGGATTATTTTTAGGTTGCTGAATTTCACAGTGTGTACCCGTGGCGGCGTCTGTCAGTACTGTAATTTTATACTCTCTTCCGTTCTCACTAGTACTTTATTTTTGGATATGATATTGGAAAGCTCTTTCACTGAAAGGCAGTCTCTGGGTTCATTGCACTAAACCAGTAATTCTCAACTGTTTTTTTTTGGTGCAGGACCCAGATTTTACATTGAATATCAAGTGGTGACCCAAAACAATACCAATATCAAAACAAATGTTCTTAAATTAAATATTAAATATCAACACCCTGTCAGATGCTGTCAAATATCAAATATTGAAATTACTGTGAACTTGTTAAGCCAAGTGTAATTGGAATAGATTTAAGTAAAAAGTTTAATTTCATTTATGATTTGATGTGCGACCTCTAAAGTAAAAAAAAGATGGAGTGTTTTCTCCTCCCTTTTGAAGATTCATATGCCTGTTTATTTTGCATTTTTAATAATGAATGATTTTATAGTTAATTGAGTTTTATTAATTTTATTTAGCATTTTTTTTCACTGAACTCAGTGGAAGAATTTTGATTTTAAAATTGTGGTGAATTTGGAAAACAATTTAAGGTGGAGAGGTTAACATATTGGTAAATAATTTTAATCATTTGTCATTTTCATTCTGAATTCTGATTAAATACTCCAGCTTGCGTTTTGTTTGCTATTTGTGAAAAAGGACATAAAAAGATTGCCATCTGTCAAGTACTTTCAAATGCAAATTATGTAAATGAAACAAAAATTGCATTATTTTTTCAAAGTTTTGTTAATATCTCTTGAAATAACCACATTGAATATCATTTCGGGTTAAAACTGTAGGGAAAGTGGTCTGGATCTGTTCTGCTATTTATCAGAGGTAGTAGAGTGCCTAGCTCACTAATGCTTTTTCATTTAGATTTTTATCTCTAAGTAGTCTGTGCACAAAGGTCAAAAAAGTGGTCCATTTGTTATATAGATGATCCAGAAATGGCATGCATTCAAGTGAAAAAGAAATGTGCTTTCTGAATAGACATTCAATCCCTTATTAAATTAATTGGTCTTTTTGCTGATGCTTTGTTCAGCTGAGGATTTTGAGTGCTTTGTGTTCTTTCAAGGTCACATTGGTGTCTCTCCCTCCCAAATGGATTCTCTAATGATCTCTCTCTCTTTCTCGTTTCCTTCCAGAGCATCAGAGAGATCCCACCTGGCTTTGTTAAGCCTACATGCCTGTGAAATGACCGCATCTCCTGCTTGCCCTCCCGTGGAGTGAGCAGTTGTCCTTGACAGTGAAACAGAGATAAAGAGAGCCATTCTCCTCCTATGGATTACAGACCCATAGGTCTGAATGCCCTGACGTGGGTCAGTCATCTTTCACAGACTTCTCCCAGCGCCGTCAAGCTCCTTTGCCATTCCGTAAAATGCTGGAGTTGGAATTTCAGGTCTGGACGATTTCCCGTCAGGTATGAATGTCCCTATCTTTAGGACCAGAGGCACAGCAGACGAGGTTGTAGAAGCTTGAGAAGCACCTCACCTCAGAAATGCAGACCGATGATCTATTTGCCAAAAAGCTTCAAGCCTTGAATGGTAATATGGGACCTCCTGGTGCAAACACACAGGGAACACCAGTAGTGCCCAAGATGGGCGTACGTGCAAGAGTGTCCGATTGGCCACAGAAGAAGGATGGCCACGGTCCACTGTCCAGATATGAAAGCCTAATGACGACCTTCCAGAATGGACAAACCAGTCAGTTGCCGGAAGACGTGGTCAAACAAAGCCCAGGTTCTCCTCCCAACCCCAGCTTTCTGGAGGCAAAATATGGACTTGGTGAACTTCTAAACCACTCTCCTGGTAAAGTTCACCACGCTCTCCAGAAAAGGAGCAACAGTGACGTCACCATCAGCGATATAGGGGCAGAGGACGTGGATCAGACGGCAATTAACCCCAATACAGGTGCCACTTTGCACCGAGAGTATGGAAGCACGTCCTCCATCAGTCGCCAGGGTTTGCCCGATGAAGGGTTTTTTGGCAATTTGAAGGTTTTCCAGCCAGAACTCTCGGAGCAACCAAGTGCACCACCTCCGCATGGCTTTCCAGAATTTCGCCGGTATGAGGCTGCCATTTCTCCAAGTCTTCAGACTGCTGCGCAGATTGCACGGGGGGACATTCTCTGCATTCCGAACTACTCAGACTATGTGGACAGTTCGCTCTTCTACAGCCGGGAAAGGGAGAAGTCTTTCCTACAGCGACAGAAATCTGAAAAGGGTGAGACATCCATTTTCCGCAGGCTGAAAACCATGAAAAGCGAGCAGAGGCAACTAAGTGACCATGACGATTGTAGTAGACATGGTCGTCCATTGAGTTTCCAGAGATGTTTTGCCCACTATGACGTACAGAGTGTGCTTTTCAATATTAGCGAGGCTGTTACCAATCGTGCCAACTTGGCACGTCGGAAGAATATTACCACGGGGGCTTCTGCAGCATCCCAACACCAAATTGGTGGGGGAATGGACAGTCCTGACCCTGTTTGCGAATCCCCTTTGGACAGCTGTGAGGAGCTAGGTCAAAAAGCTTGTACAGATCCTGATGAAGGGGATGGGAAGAGCAATGGTTTGGTGCTGAGCTGCCCGTACTTTCGTAACGAGATAGGTGGTGAAGGTGAAAGGAAACTGAGTGTCACCAAACCAAACAGTGGACCCCACAACAATGTAGGTGACAATTATACCATTGAGTCTACTTTAAGCTCACACTGCACCAATGCGGGGGTTTCCGTCTTGGAAATGTCCCGTGAGAATTACGCCTCTCGTGAAAACTACGCTGTTCCACGGGATTGCATCAAACGCTACATCATTGAGCACATTGACATGGGTGCATACTACTATCACAAATTCTTCTTCAATAAAGGTATGTTTTACAATCTAGATGTTAATTTGATTGGTCTACACAAAAGTGTACTATAGTGATAGATATGTATCTCTGAGTGTATCTCTCCCTGTATAATGTTGATCCCTTCTTATTCTCTTTTCTTTAAAGAACACCAGAACTACTTTGGTGTTGATGAGAACTTGGGCCCAGTGGCAGTTAGCCTTCAGAGAGAGAAACTGGAGGAGGGGAAGGAGGGACCACAGTATAATTATAGGGTCATCTTCAGGACCAGCGAGGTAGAACTGCTTCTGTAAAACACACTGTTTAACGCACATCATTTAACAATTTTTTTTTTTAGATCCATTGGTCTTTGAGCCACACACACATATATATATATATATATATATATATATATATACTGTTCATATATACACTGTTCTTATCAGGCAATGAGTGGACATCTCATTCATTTATAATTAATTTCCATCTTTCCATTAAGTCCATTTCCCAAAGCTTTTATATCATTCCTTCTGAATACAAATCAGAGCTGCCTCAATAACAGCATTGATTGTTTTGAAAATCAGCTCAAGATGGATGATGTCTGTGGTGTACTATTGATTTTTCCATGTATGGTGATATAAATTACCTTACTGTACTACATGATTCTCACCACTGACGCTATAAAAGTCCCAACCAGTGCGGCTTTCAAAATGGCAAGAGATCTTTCATATGTGGCCTGCCAGGGGTTTTCCCAAGGCCGACTGGATAGTTTGCTGAACTGGCGGTTGAGCGTACAATGGACCTCTTGCTAAAAGCCAAAGCGTTACTTCAGCATTCGCCACAGTTAGTTGAACTCAATTATTCGTCAGAAAGATTGGCAGAGCATGTCGCTGGATTCAGCATCATTGCGGGGACACTCTTAGAGAGTGGTTTGCCATTTGAGAGGCAACTGCAATGGTTTTATCCATCTGTTCACCATTTGAGAATGCTGTGTATTCATTTAATAGATACATTTGCTCAGTTCAACCAACATTGTGAACTCTTTCCTTTTTTTGCTAAACTTCTCTCTCTTCACTCTGTCCATCTTCAGCTCACCACTTTGAGAGGCTCAATTCTGGAGGATGCCGTCCCCTCCACGGCTAAGCATGGGACTTCCCGTGGACTCCCTCTTAAAGAGGTGCTGGAGTACGTAGTTCCTGAGGTCAACATTCAGTGCCTCAGACTGGCCAGCAGCTCACCTAAAGTCCCAGAACAACTGCTGAAGCTGGATCAGCAGGGGGTAAGTACTGTACTAAAAGCTCTACAGTCAGTTTTACACATAGAAATGGTAAACAAATTACTTGATTTAAGTTTAAATACTATAAACCATATAGGCCCTATGATTTCCGCGATGCGGAAAACGTGGATGGAATTGCGGAATCCAGTCATAAAAATGGAATTTACTTCATAACGCAGAACGTCACAGAATTTGCCAAATTTTGGATGGATACATCAAAAGTAGGTAAACTACACTAAAATCAAAACGCGATATGGACTAGTGTCTGTGAATATTAAGCTGCAAAAATACCATTTAAATAGGAATTCTGCATATTCTGTGAGAATGAATGGCACAGACACGTGGTTTAGTTTACTACATGACGCTCGCAGTCTCTGCCGCCTCAATATATGAGTATATGAACACATATATTCATGAGCATTTTAACGTTTCTTTTGAGTAAAACTATCATTATATACAAATGGAAACTTAAAGGTCTTCACAGCAACCCGTCAAAATAAAAGTTCAGTTTAACTTGAAGAAACCATGACAGAAATATTACTTAATGTAATGATAGTACTACTAATAATACAATTATTAAAACATTATTTTTAAAGGAATATTTACCAGATAAATTATTTACCAGAATTTGCAGAAAAATGTAAATACACAACACAGTATTTCTGAAAAAATAAATAAATAAAGTAACAATATTTCTGTTAATTAGACATGTTTTTTCATTAATAACATTTAATTTAACCATTAAAACAGAGTCTAGAAAAATTTAAAAGAAAAAAAAAAAACGAAATCCAGAAAAATTTAAATGGAAAAAACAGAATTTGAAAAAAATAAAATAAAAAAATTATTTTGTGAAAAATAAAACTTTTTTCATAGAAAAATGAAGAACTAAGTAATTATTTATATATGTATTTATTTAGTTTTGCAAGAAGATAGTCTTTGACCTAGTATGGCATTTAAATAATAACAGAATATATCATATCTGTTATTATATTGTGTACTTTTGCACTGGAACAGTTCCAGGACTGGAACTATACCTTTTATAAATCTCTAAAATATTAGATGTGTATGTGACAATTTTAATCAGCGCCCTGTAGTGTGACATGCTGTAATTAATCTAAATTTGTTTTAAACATGATTTATTCTTATTTTATAATTGTATAATTTGCATTTTTATGTCCTCTTATTAACTGAGAGACTGTATTGAATATATTTGTTAGTTATGCTGTATGACCATTTAAAATGAATTCGTCAGTTTATAAATTAGAATTGAATTGCAGTCTTGTAAAAGAAATGTTGTAGTTACAGGACATAAGATATACTGTTTCCCTTATACAGATATGTTAATTTATTTTAAAAAATGGATGATAAATAATACATGTCCATGAACTTTTATACATTAACTACCCAAACTACCCCTTGTAAGTGCTTGAATTGGTAAAATATACAACAAGCATTTCCCCACAATACAGCCAGACTGTAAAATGATCGTACCACCATTTGGACAGTAAGAGACAGTTTGGCTAACACAAACTGACAGGTGGGAAGAAACTTCATTCTCTGGGATGATTCATAGCATACAGAGTACAATGTTGTGAACCGTACATGTCCGCAAGGCTTGTAATTACTAAGACATAATCAAGTGGGGGTTTAAGGAGCCATCAGTTATATCCTTCATACGTCCCATTTGCTTAGTTTTAATGCATACTGATAAAACCAGAAACAGATGTTTTAAACTTCTGCTGATGATGTGATGTCCTTAAATGCTGTTGTTCATTTGATAACTTAAGCAACATTGAGCTTGTAAAGTGGCTCCTCTGGGCAAGGCACCTATCAGGTGCCACTGATGGCCTTACAGCATTTCCGTTTGAGGGTTCAAATTGCAGGTATGTCAGGATGAGACAGTGTTTTACTAAAGAAGCCTTTTATAAAAACAAAGATCCAATTACTTATTGACAGACCCAGACTTGCACATCTCAGGGCTAGAGGAGAACAGAGAGATGAGCAGTTTTGTCAGTAAACTGACTGAATGGAATCTGAGAAGCAGTTAAAGTCTTGATCGATATTGCAGCCACACGACGGCCAGAGGGGAAAATCTGAAGAGTAACCCTGTAGAACAATGAATGCATTGAAAAAGGCTAGTTGTAAAATTAAGGTTCGTAATTATTTCAAGTGGTATTTTGTCATCTCAAATCAATCAGTTTCAATGAATACCTTATTGAGGACCTAACTGTAAAATGATAATTCAGCTATTGTCTGCATTTCCAGCACTCAGACAAAAGATAACTAGTTTTCAAGGCAAATAATTTGGCAAAAACCGCTGAAAACATCACCATGGCAACCACCTAGCCACACATACCGGCCACTTGACCCGTCTGAGACGCTGCCAACTGTGACCAGCAGCACTTATGGTGAAAATGAAAGAAAAGAAAATCATTGCTCATCTTATGCTTTCTTGAGTCCCAGTCCCATTTCTTCATTTCGCCCTCCATATTCTCTCCCAGTTCTACCCTCTCTGATAATGGTGGGGTTTTTTTCTCCTCTAAAGACTGTTGGTGGCATTTTATGGCACAAAAGCCAAAGCAATTGTATGAATAGCACTAAAACTGCTTTTACCGTTTTTGAAAAATTTGAGATTTTGGACAATTGCCATAGACCTCTTAAAATTCCTGTCGTTGTAAACCAGCATTTTTTCAGTATGTCATCTGCTCATAAATTCCTATTATTATGAATGTTAAGTATTATATTTTTGACATACTGTTCATTATCTTTTAATAATTGTCTAAATAATTGTCTGGCTCTGCACTTTTTTTTGCCGGTTTAAAGGCCTGTGTCTGGTTCCAACGCTTCTTTCTTTAGTTTATGGCTTGTATGTGTGTCTCATACATAATGCAAAAGTGGCATCTGAGGCCAGTCCGCATGTCATTACGTGTCAGGCTTTCGCGTGGATTGATAGCACTTAACATGACTAAATCACCACTTGTGGTAGGCGATGTATATCACCGTTCCATAATATGCTTTAAGAGTGCTTTTGAAGGTTTCCTGTACAATGTGCATTAAAGATTGGATAAATATATTACTTTTTACTGTGTTCTTTTAGACTTGATTCTGTTTCGTAATCCTGCCATGTAATGTGTAAGGGACAGTACTGATATTTTTAATATTGTTACTTGAAATAATATGGGAAAATATTTATAATATTTCATTTAAATTATGTGAAAAGAAAAGACCAAAGAATGATACAATACATGAAATGACCACAGTGTGGAAGATCAGTTGCAAGGAACCAGTCAAATATACTGTACAGTATAATGGTCATTTTTTGAAAAATAAAATGACCACAGAATGCAGCGAATCCAATATTCCGCAGAGACGTATAATAGGTGTAATTAGGGCTTTGCTATACTCTGTGAAGGATGTAATAACTGGTTCACACTGAAGGTTAATACACAAAAAAAACTTGTCAAATATCATTATAATGCTTGAAACTGATTGTGTTTTTATTCTTTGTAAATTGTAGCTGAGTTACCAGCACAAAGTGGGCATCCTGTACTGCCAGGCTGGGCAGCGCACAGAGGAGGAGATGTACAATAATGAGAGTGGTAGTCCCGCACTGGAAGAGTTTCTAGATCTACTAGGTCAGAAAGTCCGACTGAAGGGGTTCAACAAGTACAGGGCACAGCTGGACAACAAAAGTAAGTGCTGCTCTCACGATGATATTTTCGAAATGTATGAACGTTTGATCCACTTTCGCTGCTGTGAAGCTTTGACAAGCCAAAAAGCTGCTTGGTAGCTTCAGGTTCATTTCTGAAATGGGTTTTGTTAATACCATATTTGTTCTCGGTCGGTGCATTGGACGGTTTCTCATAATCTCTTAGACTGTGCAGATGAGCCATTTGCAAATTAATATTGAACTGCAAGAGACTAATTTCGTGTTTCATCATCAGTGTCTTTTTAATTTACTGCCTTTATACTGATATGTGTGATATAATCGCATCGTTTCTGCAGCGGATTCCACTGGCACTCACTCTCTCTACACCACCTATAAAGACTTTGAGCTGATGTTTCACGTCTCTACAATGCTGCCCTACACACCCAACAACAGACAACAAGTGAGTCGGACACATTTCATAGTTAATACCTTCTTTTCATTTACTCATCTTTATGATCCAAGGCCATATGACCTTTTTAGATGGAACTTAAAGGGAGATATTTAGAGTTCTATATATTTGAGTTCTTAAGCTATTTCTGTTCATCAAAGAATCCTGAAAAAACCCCCCCAAAAAAATTAAACAGCACAATCATTTTCAACATTGCTAATAATAATAAACATTTCTTGCGCACCAAATCAGCATATTAGAGTGATTTCTGAAGTATCGTGTGACACTGAAGACTGGAGTAATGATGCTGAAAATTCATCTTTACAATCACAGAAATAAATGACATTATTAAATATATATATATATATATATATATATATATATATATAAAGCAGATATATAAAATTGTAATAGTGTTTTACAATATTACTGTCTTTGCTGTAAAAATGTTAAATACTAAAAAAAATCTTTTGAATGGTAGTGTAAGTAACTGATGACAACACTTTGATTTAATGGTAGAAATTTAACGTGTAGATAGGTGCGATTTTAATTTCTTTATTGCAAACAAAAAAGCAGATAATCCTAGATAGACTGGCCTTTCTGCTGATTTATGCACACTTGAACAAGGTCTGAACACTTACTCGTGCCTGTCTACACAAAACTCTATCAGCCCTCGTCAGTTCTCTATTCAAGTGGCTGGTCTTGATCTGTGCATCTTTACAGACCTCACAGAACCTAGACCAATTGTCCTGCATCCTGCTAATTGTAAACACTTCAGCGGGCAGGCCATGTTGTCATGGCAACTGTCTGAATGCCCCATCTTTAAAAAAAAAACTCCCTTTCCAGTTGCCCAGACAAGGCACAGATTTTATGTGTTAAGTGAAGAGCAGGACATATCAGGGCTAATTAATTGGAAATGCATCATTTTCTGATGGTGAAAGGCTGTTCTTATTTATTTGGTGGAACAAATTTTAAAAGATTTATTTCCCTTATCCGCTGTACTTTTCAATGGGCGGAACAATCCTAATAGAGTCTGCCGCAGATTAATTTACCACCGTAACAGCTTTCCATCAATGACTTCCTGAAATCCCCATGGCTAGACTGAGCTCAGTCGGATGATAAAATTGAGATTTGTGCTTTTAAAAGAAAACTTTTTTATAGAATGAGTAAAAAGAGAAGTATAGGAGCCCTTGCTTGGGTCTTTATTTGGCTGATTTGCGGGATTTGTTGTTTTCTGTCCATTGGATCATGGTCCTATAGGGATAATCTTGGAAAATAAGCTGGTGAAGATCTCCACAGCTTTGAGCTTTAAATTAAGTACACCTCTCTCTGATCTTCTTTCTTTCCTTTGCTGACAGAGAGATGAGCCCAAGGGATATACAGTAGACTACAGCTAAACCATTTACACATTACTTACGCTTTCTTACAGAAACAGTTGTTTATCCAGTATGCAGTAAATTATATGTGGATGTTTCTGTTAATACTTTTTTTTTTTCATTTATATGTTTTATTTTTAATTGTATTTAAAAAATACATTTTAAATGTTTTTATCCTGTTATGCATGTATTTCCACTTTTGGACAGTGTGTTTGAAGTTTGTTTTTGCTTTGGGTTTTTCATTGGATGGCATTAACTGTAACTAGTTTCTTGTTAAAATGTGCACTATGATGACTGTCTTCTTATGATGTGTTTCCCCATCCAGCTACTGAGGAAAAGGCACATTGGAAACGACATCGTTACCATCATTTTCCAGGAACCAGGAGCTTTTCCATTCACACCCCAAAACATACGCTCTCACTTTCAGCATGTCTTCATCATCATCAAAGTCCACAATCCTTGCACAGAGCATGTGTGTTACAGGTAAAATGTCAGTTATTTACCATTTTTAGCCTAGCCTTTAAAATAAAAGCTTCTGTTTTACAATTAGAATGGTGGATTAGCTTATATGTGGCTTTGCTAAACAAAATTCTGTTTTTTGCAAAGTCATACCCAATCCGTCCTGAATAAATCCAATTTTGTAAATGAAAGAACTCATTCTGTTGGGACGGGGGGCAGAGGTAGACAAAGATGCTTTCCAAACAGCTTGGTAACAGTCAGATTTGACCTCTCAGAATGATAGGGAGGATTAAAGGATGAGATCGAAGGGAATTCAATTTCCAGTCTTATTTACTCAGTGTGTACCTCTTAAGCTTGTTCAGCATAACATTGCAGAGAGCTGAGGGAGGCTGGAACCTGGCTTAAAGTAAAACTGCCCATCTCTTCTTCTGAGCAGATCTATGAGAGACTGCTACGGAAAGATTTCTGAATTGATGTCAGTGTTGAAGTCAAACGGAAAAGCTTTCTATGTATTCTTCTTACAGGGGACATGTTCTTCAGCCTTTTGCTCATATTACAGATATTTAAAGTTGAGCTTAATATGTGGAGACAGATGTAAGCCATTCATAGGTTGATTGGATTGATGTCCCGATAAAAGGATATATAAAATAAATATATTTTTAAAAATATTATATTTATATAAAAATATATTATATTTAGTGCTGTCAAGTTATTTAATTAAAAGTGTTAATTAAGTGCTGTTAATTAATCGTGATTAATCGCATCCAAAATAAATATTTTTTGTTTACATAATATATGTGTAGTGTGTATATTTATTATGTATATAAATACACACTCATACAGTATATATTTTGAAAATATTTACATGTATATGCTTTTTTTTTTTTTTGTCTTTTCATGGAAAAGAGCAGCATGAACATTTATCAGAATTTGTACTTTTGTGCTCCACCGAAGAAAGAAAGTCATTTGGATTTTGAACAGCATGAAGGTGAGCAAACGATGAGAAATATATTTTGTAACACCATTTGGAAATACTCTATAGTATTTACTAGTGCTGTCAAACGATTAAACGCATCCAAAATAAAAGTTTTTGTCTACATAATATATATATGTGTGTGTACTGTGTATATTTATTATGTATATAAATACACACTCATACAGTATATATTTTGAAAATATTTACATGTATATACATTTATATATTTATATTCTTATATTTTATATTTTATATAAATATATTTTATATATAAACATAACATATTTTTCTTAAATATATACATGCATGTGTTTGTATTTATATATAAATAATAAATATACACAGTATACACACATATATTACACATATATTAATCACGATTAATCGTTTGACATAATATTATTGTATTGTATTGTATTGCTCACCAGAGCTGTTTTTATTTAAAAACACTGTAACACTGTAACACTGTGTTCTCAGTGTCGCAAGATCCTTCAGAAATCCTAATATATTTGTGGAATATCTAATATTACACCTAAGTATCCTAATATCTTTGTGGAAACCATGATTAATTTTTTAGGATTCTTTAATGAGTAGAACGTTCAAAAGAGCATCATTTATTTAAAGTGACTAAAACTCATTTCATCGTATTTCTTTACTTAATAGTGTTGCAGTTGCCAGATCCAAAGACGTGCCTGCGTTTGGACCTCCCATACCCAAGGGGGTGATGTTCCCAAAGTCTGCTGTATTCCGGGACTTCCTGCTGGCCAAGGTGATCAATAGTGAAAACGCGGCCCACAAGTCTGAGAAGTTCCGTGCCATGGCGACGCGTACCCGCCAGGAATACCTTAAAGACCTTGTGGACAACTTTACCAGTGCAACGCCTGTGGAAGCCTCGGGTGCAAAATTCAGCTTTATCACCCTAGGCGCCAAAAGGAAGGAGCGCAGTCGGCCAAGGAACAATGCTCATCTGTACAGTACGGGAGCCATCACGTGGCCGGTGGTTGCTTGGGACAGTTGCCAGTCCACTGATATTGGTTGTTTGCTGGCCATCTCCCGAGAGTTTGTGGCGCTCATTGAGGAAGCGTCCCGAGAAGTGGTTTTCAACTGTTACTGCAAGGACGTGATTGGTTGGAGCTCGTCCTCAATGGTGGGCAGGGTAAAGCTCTTTTACGAGCGCAGCGACTGTGTGGTGTTTTCCGTGCAGGACGGATGCCCAGAGGAAGTTCGAGAGGTCGTACAACGATTAGAGGTATGAGTAGCCAATCCAGGATGAAATATCAAGTTTTATCTAAGCTGAAGCTGAAACCAAACTTGCCTTTTACTGTGAATAAGTGAGCACTGTTGGTATACAGGATCAAGTTTCTCTTGGAATCAGGGGCCAAGGGTCAATGGATTAGCATTAGAAAGGTAGAAAGACCATGTTAGAGCAGATTACTTTACCTTAGCTTACCTTAAGCTTGCCAGAACATTCACTTTATTCACTCTGGGATAAATACATACATCAACACATACCTTCATAAATCAATATTAGTTCCGCTTCTTGCTTTATTGCCATCCCATTCTTGCTCAGTTGGTCTAGACCTGCAGACATACACAACACTTTTTACAGTGCAGTGGAGGTTTAAATGGGTGTACATGCTGTTTAGGTTGATGGACCCAGTCAGCATGTGCGGTCCATTCTCTTTGTGGGATTTGACAGCTTGTAAAATACCGTCCTTTGACTCTTAAACATGCTCTTAAATGTGTTTATTGCATTGGGTGGTTTGCTGTCATCATCATAGCATTTGTGCAGCAGACCATCAGCACGTTTTTCTTGGAATAAGTAAAAATTAAAATTCAGTCATCATTTACTTAGCCTCATGTTGTTTCAAACCTATACGACTGACTTTTTATATATTGAACACAAAATTAGTCCCCCCCCCCCCCCACTTTTTTTTAAAAC
>NW_015542345.1:522986-524900 GCF_001515605.1 Sinocyclocheilus anshuiensis | reverse complement strand
CAGTGACTTTTGTTGATAAAAAAAAAACAGTTGAAACGTTCTTCAAAATATATTTTGTGTTATGCAGAAGAAAGAAATTCGTGAAGGTTATGAACAAAAGTGAGTTTTCATATTTTCATATTCCTTAATTATGACTATTTGTGGTTTATGCCCTTTTTAAAAGCAATTATTTTTACACATTTTATTGAAAGTTTGGTGGCAAAAAAAATGTATATAATATGGTAATATGGTTTAGTATGGTAAAAGCCAAGTTATGTCTGTATTGTTGAGCAACAGATCTTTTCGAATTTAAAAAAAGGAAGCTTATATTTCATTTTAACCACCTCAGTCTCTTCAAGGTGCTTTTGTTGTTTTTGTGGGTGCTTAGAAAAGGTGCCTTTGGGCTCTTAGCAACTTTGCGGAGTCAGAGTAATATCAGCTTACCTGAGGTTTGCTTAAAACTGTTTGTTTTCAGATCAAGTAGTTGCATGCAGAAGGTTTAAGCTGTTTTATCCTAAACACATTTGTTTTAGGTGTCAGGGGGCAGATTAATGGAAAATCCTCTAAAGAAAGAAATTAAGACATTTCTTAAGAAATTCCAAACAGTTCAACTCAGTTCATCTTTTTTTTTTTTTTCTTGAGAAGCGGGTTTTGGCATTATCTGGTTTGTATGGCAGTTCTTTGACTCGCTGATCAGCTCAAAGGCCGTGTTTCTGAATTATGTTGTAATTATAGGCTTACATTAAAATCCCCAATTGACTTGTTTTTGTAGAATTGTTACTAAATTCAAATTCAACAAAAATCATGTCACACAATCATTGTTTATATTATCGATCCTTGGTGTGAACTTGTGCACATCCCGAGTAGTAGTATGATGTATTATATGTAGCTAGTGTTATGTTTTAATGCTTAATTACAACAATTTGAAAAATAATAATACAATTTTTTAATAATAATAAATTCATATAACATCTTACCTTCTGGGATTTAAGACAAGTTCTAGGTTATCCTAAGTTTAAGAAATGATTTATGTTTTTCATAAATAAAGTTGATTTTCAAGAAGTTTTAAGAAATATTTTTGGGAATACAAAATATTCTAAACAAGAAAATAAGAAGAAAATGTGAATCTGGCCCCAGGTTGTCTGTTCGGGTTGTAGGAATGTGTTATTCATGAGACAACCAGTCTGTTGTGTTCTCCCATGTTGCTTTGACATCGGTTCATTTCATCGTTGAGAGACCTGGCTTCAGCTATCATCTATATCGCTGCGTACCTGCTTACCCATCTGCATGCTTACCTGTGCAGAACCCTCTGCCCATTATCACAGCACAGATTTTATCTTCAAAAGTCGCTGAGGTGACAAAAAGCCCAGTTTCAGATGGTTAAAGTTTGTTTGTCTGTTCTAACTTCCCTGCAGATGGTCACCAGGGGTTGTGAGGCGCTAGAGATGACCCTGCGCAGAAATGCCCTGGGCCAGCTAGGATTCCATGTCAACTTTGAGGGTGTGGTAGCCGATGTGGAGCCATTCGGGTTTGCCTGGCAGGCAGGACTTCGCCCCGGCTGCCGTTTGTTGGAGATCTGCAAGGTCGCTGTTGGGACTCTAACTCACGAGCAGACAATTGAATATCTGCGGACCTCCACACCTGTTACAGTGGTGGTCATACAGCCACATGAGGATGGCACCCCCAGAAGGTACAGTTGGTCCATCTTGGCAGAAGCTTAAAATGTGAAAAAATGTTTGAAGCACTTGTTATGAACCTTAATCTGGTAATTTCTTTATCATGTTGTGGCCACATTTACAAACCTCAAAACTGAACCTTTATCCTTTATTAAATGTATCTCATGGACAGATGGGACACACCAATTTCTCATGGGTCACCAGAGGTCACCTTCTGAAGAGAAAACGAATCTTGAGATAATCTGTGAATAATATGATC
>NW_015542345.1:509393-522735 GCF_001515605.1 Sinocyclocheilus anshuiensis | reverse complement strand
GTGTGTTTTGTTTTGGGGGGGGGGGGGGTTCTGTCCTTGAATAGAAAGTGACCTAGAACCCTGTTGAACTTTGTTGAACATGTGCCTCATGTTCTGTTTGCTTATTTCAGAAGAGCCGAGGGCTTTACCAAGAACATCTAAAGGCAGAGATTAAAGTGACCCTCAAGACTGTCAATAACTGGATTGACATTTATTGCCTCCCTGTGAGGCATAAAAGGCAGTGATATCAAGCACTCTGTGCTTTTTGTAAACACAAATTTATAGAGGATTGCTTGCACTTCTGGTTGAACTTAACTGCTCTATATATCTGTATCTTGGGCAAGCGTTTCTAGAGAACTATAGTTAACTGAAGCATGCCCGGACAAGTTAGGGTTGTATTTGGTTACAGATCAGAGCAGTGAGTTTAGAAGTATTTAGCAAGAATATTTGTTCTAAACTTGTAACACCCTACTGAGTGCAAACCAGTGCACTAAAACTAATTGTATCACCTTAGACACTGCATAGCAATGCATTAAAACCACTCAGAGCAACAAAACAACTCCTATTTCTTTAAAAATCTAGCTTGGTCTGTCTTAAAGTCTGTAGTCTTTAGAGATGTCTTGAACTTGAAATGAATAGTGTGTTTTTTTCATTCACAACACTTTGTTTGTAAGACGTTTCTCAATTCCAGGAATTTGTGTGTGAGAGTCCAAGAGTGTGGTGTTCTTCACTGAAGTACTTTTTTGAAGAACTGTATCTTATTGTAGAGGCTGTGAGAATCTGTCTTGAGAGCTCTCGGCGGTTCCAGCTTTCCATTCAAGAAGATCACCAGAGCTTCTTGTTTTGGGAGCAGTTCTGTGCGTGTGGTCGGAACAGAGTGGATTAGAATGCGGAAACGCATGATTAACCTACAATGAATCCCGGTGGCGTAGGCCGAACTTGTGTTCATTTTCTGTTTGTTCTTTTGGTTTCTCCCTCTCTAATAACACACGCCACAGATAATCACAGCAAAATACAGTGCATCATTTATCTGATACCATTTGTCATCTCATTTGCTTATGTGTCTTTTCTCTTGCCAAACATCCCTGCGGTGATTATTATTTAATACATTCTGCCAATTTCACTTACAAGATGTTCCCTTGACACTAAATTTGGTATTTTACTAGCTAACTAGACTGACTAGAAATGTAATCCAGATTAATAAATTGGAATGGATTCATAGAAATAGCCTGGCTCTAAATACAGCTCACAATTATATACAGTGGGGTCCAAAAGCCTGAGACCACTGGAGAAAATGCTTCTATTTAGCATTTTTCTCATTTGATACAAATTATGTTATTAGTGAAAATGTGAATTAGAAAAATTAACATGAATTTCAGAATGTGTTAGTATTTGGTTACATCTGGAGAAAGGTTTTTGAACTCCATGCTTTTCACTGTGGTCTTAGACCTTTACACCCCTCTGTGTGTGTATATAAGCGTCGACAGCCGGGAGTTATCCAGTCAGCTCAGAAGTGTGAAGGAAGCGATCCCGCCGTTGGGGGTGCTCTGACCTGTTAACTCAGCTGCCATGATAATCCTTATTCTTTTGGAAGGAGCGGTCTGCCCCCACAATGCTTAGTTCAACCTCTCAGCCATTTCAAGGCTAATTAACTTGAGGAAAAAAACAGCGATCGATCCAAAAATCAGGCTAATCTATAGTATGGATGTGATTAATCCCTGCAGGCTTTTCTATAATTAGATGTTGTGCTGTTGATATAATGCAAGTTCTAAGTGAAGATAAACACTGGGTTAGGCGCCTATCACAAAGCACTTTTATGTCCTATATACAGTATCTGAGAAATCAGGTAACGATGACAGTAATGCTGGATGTATGTTATGCCAAGCACAGTATTAATCTCATCCTGTTTATCGGAGCAGGAATTTCTGCTTTCTGCTTCTTGTTTACCTGTAGAGAAAAGTTCAAATGACTCAACCTGAAAACACAAATCACTTTACGACTGTTCACCATGTTCAAAATAAGTCACCTGAGTTATCAAAAATAAAATGTTGGGCTGTTGTGAGTGATGTGCGTAAAAAAGAACTGCGATGATATCAAATGGTAATACAGTGGTAATGTCCATGCATGTGTATACACTACTGTTCAAAAGTTATGGGTCAGTTATTAATATTTTATACAGCAAGGATGCATTAAATTGATCAAAAGTAACAGTGAAGACATTACAAAAGATTTGTTTCAAATTATTATTGTTCTTTTCAACTTCCTTTAAAAAATGTATCACGGTTTCCACAAAAATATTAAGAGAAACAACTTTTGTAACATTGATCCTAATGAAAAATGTTTCATAAGCACCAAATCAGCATTTTAGAATTATTTCTGAAGGATCATGTAACACTGAAGGCTTGCGTAATGATGCTGAAAATTCAGCTTTGCCATCACAGGAAGAAATTAAATTTTAAAATATATTAAAACAGAAAATGTTATTTTAAATTGGAGTATTATTTCACAATATAAGCGATTTTACTGTATTTTTGATCAAATAAACGCAGGCTTATTTCAGAGGCTTCTTTCAAAAGCTTTTAAATGGTAGAGTATTTCTAAACACAATGATGTTCCTTTAATACATGTCCAAAAAAACATGGTAGCAAGTCTAAAAACCCATGGTAATTTTCCTCTCTCTGTTTTTCAGAGGTGCCTCAGAGCTGTATCGTGTCCCCATCATGGAGTACAAGACTCTTGGTACTGGGCCTGGTTGGCACAGGATGACTCATGTTCCCCAGGGGCTGCCGCTGTCTCGGGTTTCACCCACTCAGGGTCCAGATCGACCCTCCCCGAGCCAGCAGATGTTCCAGTACGCCCAAGCTGCCATCTCACGTAGCACTTCTTTTGATAAGAAGTACCAGGATGGTTCCAGGTAGGAGATATGTGCTTGTCATTCCAAACGCATATGCTGCTCTTTCATACTTATACAGTATATACCTGTAATTTCACTTGTGTATCATACTGTGATCCAACTCTCATGATTATGTAAGGAGAAACTATAGGGAAGCGATTCTCATGGAGGCATGAGACAAAGTTGATTGGTTTGGTTTGTGTAATTGATCCCATCATCCCTGTTACAGCATGTGGGTCTTCCTTACCCAGGATTTAGCTGTTCATTTGTGTATGTGGCACGTGCAATGCATTGATTTCTTTAAAAAAAGATGTCAATATCGTCCCTAGGCCTTTTCTGTTCTAGTCTGTGTCTCTGATGATATTCAGAATAGATAATACCCAGATTTTCTATAATGCTGATTGATCTGAAAATCGGTTTTATATGGACAGCTAAAGCAAAAATGCCTAAAGTCAGATAAAAGGACAAAAAAATTTCTGACTCATATTACCAAATGAAAATTTATTAAATTGTCATATTATCTCTGTAAATAGAGGACTGCCTTTGGAAATGTTCAGGTCACATTTCACTTCAAAACAAAATTAAATGTGATGTATTCTTTGACATACCCCCTTCCCATTCTCCTTAATGCAGAAAAATCTAATTCTGATTGCTATAGTAATATATGAATCCAGTTTTTTAAAAAATCAGATTTACAATTCTGCTTCACAAATGTGATTTTATATGAAATGATGTAAAATGTAAATAATGTGTGTATAGGGAGAGAGAGATTTTTTTTTGTTGTGATGTGACATTTTTGGCACATTCACCCAAAAACATTTACCCTAAATATGTTTGAATGGAGTTCAAATGTTAAGCCTAAATGAGATGAAAATACAGTATTTTCAGTATAATCTCAGTATTAAGTTATTCTGTATTTGGTCGCCACTGTGAATGTGTCAGGACAGGTAACAAAAAGTAACACCTGGTTTTTATCGGGCTCAGCAACAGGAACTTTAAGAAACACTGATTCATAACGGTAATCTTTGATTATCCAGACACATCTCTGCTGACATATCCGCTGGGAAAGCCCAAAAGCGAGCACATAGAGGCTATTAAGGATGATACATGCCACCCTGTGGATTAGAGGAAGGAAAAAAGTACAGAATGATTATGTCTTAGTCTGGTGTGGCATTGATTCGTGCTTTCGTATTTCTCAGGAGACGCCTTTCAGGTTGAGCTAATTGGGAACTTGATTTTCTGGTGCTGTAGAGTTGGGATCCCTTTATAATGTGCGTCTTCTTGTGCAGTTGAGCGACTGTGTGTTGCATGCTTGTGTCTTCACCTTGTCTGAAATGCACACACCTTTGTGGCCTCTTCACCCAGGCTGTCATCTCGTCCTCTGCTGGGATCCGTGTTGCACATGGACTATCATTCCTTCTTGGAGTATGTTTCTCTTTTTCCCCCCCTGGAATGCGCAGACGTTCCCAGCCCTGGAAACACGGGGTCCTGCTATGAATAGAATCTGCTCCACCACTTTTTTTTTGACAGTGTTTCCTCCCTCCGGCCCAGAATATGAATGAGTCTTGCTGTAGCGCTCTCATTGCTTTTGCCACCAGAGTTTTGATTAATGAGCTTCGCCCTGTGTTTGCTCATTGCAGGGTGTTGCAGGACTTCGAGATGGTTCAGAGTCCGTCTGGAAATCCCGGCCAGCACTACTGCAGTTCTCCCAGTAACCAATCAACCTCCAGTGACCCTGGTCCCTGCGGCACATGGACCCAGAAAGCCAGTTATGATGGGTAATGAGATTCTGTTTGAAGCAGCCTTGTAACTCAGAAACCAAAGAGCCCAGAGCCCAGCAGGTTTAGAGATTATCGCAGGAGTCTAATCATATGAGATTTGGTGCAAACAGAATTAGGTAGAAGATGAAGTCAAGTGAAGTGATATTGGAGTGTAATTCTATGTCCTCTTTTCTGTCATGTCCACTATGAACTAATATTTCATGACCAGCTATGTGAACATCAGCTGTCCATCCTCCCCGCCCAACCAATGCTAGGATCAGTTATCATCATATCACATTTTCAGTCCATATGAAATGCTTTTATCAGGCTTATACAATATGCTTGAATAGTAAAACTGAAACACCACTAATGAATAATGCCTGTGGACCTTTGCACTCTGTTTGTCCAATAGATCACAATCACCTGCCCTTCACGACCAACCAGAAGAAAAAGAAGGAGATGGGCACAGAGATAGGGAGCACAAGCTGGAGAGGACACAATCTGCCGGTACGGAAGCCCTGTTTTTCTCAAACTCCAATGCAGATTCAACTAGATTGGTTTCAAATGAATTATAGAATTGATTTACCAATTTAATTGATTGAATTTACCAAGCTGCATTAAATAACTGTTTTTTTATATAAATAATTTGGTTAAAATTAACCAGATTTAAATGTACAGCGATGATTTCCAGGTTCGCCTTGTGTTCCTGAAGCCAAATGGCACATCCCATCCACCAAGATCCTGAACCGAGGTCTACAGAGACAGGGGGCGAAAGAATCACCTGGTAAATTCCCTCGGGTAAGTGATCAATCAAATGAACTATAAAACTGTCCATTCCTCTGAATTAATTGGACTAATAATTTTTTAATAGCACTGGGACTTGTATTACTCTGCTTGTCTACATTCCTTCCAAACAGCGATTTCCTAGTTTGCATATTAACGTTGGTTATTGGAGTGTGGATATCTTTAAGATACAGTAAATGTCTTGCACTGTACAGCAACAGGAACATACGCTAAGTGAATGCATGTGTCGGTGCAAGTGTTTGTGTGTTTATATGTGGCTGATGGGTGCAGTGACCTCATTAGTCAGGAACGTGTAGTTGGCAGCACTGCAAATGCACCACATTTCTCCATGTGGTTGGGTGGTTGTGGAGGGGAGGTCGCTGGTTTGGAGAAAAGGGGGTGTTGACATCTATGGCAGATGGCACATAGTGTCCCATCCAGTCATGCAATCCCTGTGGGAATTGACGTAAGAAACTGGACGCCAGTTACAGGACACCACACTGTACATTCTCTCTTGTGCATCAGGTTAAGTACAAATCCACCTGATTTATCAAGCGCGAAAAGGTCATCCTACCCTTGCTGCTCGCAGCCGATGCTGATGCTAAGGGCAAGAAGTAAATTCGTGGGTCATGTTTATCTCATATTACTTCTGCAAAGCCCTACATTCCTCCATTGCATGATTCACAGAACTGACAGCGTTTTGCAGTAGTGTATTGACCACATTGTCTTTAGCCAGAGGGGACATTTGGAAATAGTGCACCATAGTAGATCTTCCAAAGCAAACCATGCATTAAAGTTTAAAAATCATCCACTTTCAATTCATTTGAAAGGGCTTAAATTTAGACGATGCAATTTAACAGAATAATCAATTATTCATTTTCCATGAGATTGGTTACATTAGGTGGTAATGGTGCAACGCTGGTTCTTTTATCTGTTGCTGTTATTGCTCTACTAAATGCACTTCACCGCTCCAGGGGTCTTCCTTCATCCATTTTTGTTGGGCTGTATTTTCATAGAGTAGTAAACAAATGTCATATTTCGATAAATTGTTTGCCTGCCTCGTATTCAGTGCTCATGTAGTTCAGGACATAAAAACAGAAAAAAAGCAGAATAAAAAACTAAATAGAAAACAATAAAAAAAAATAAAAATTTGAATTAATGTAAAAAAAATGTAGGATTTACTTTAAAACAATCTTCACTCGCTAGTAATCTTTTTTTTTAATTTTTAACTTGGAAATATTTTAAAAGTGTTTTTCTGTTTGTACTGTATTTTTGATAAATGCAGCCTTGGTTAATAAATGCAAGTTAATAAATTAATAATTGCAGCCTTGGTGAGCATAAGAGACTTCTTATAAAGAAACATTAAAAATCTTACCAGCCCCAGACTTTTAAACTAATATAACACTTGGTCATCTTCCATAATCTTCCAGACTGTTGAGAAGAGCTGCCACAGTCATTGCTCCAGCCACTCCAGTAACAACACCCTCTCCAGCAATGCTTCTAGCGGCAGTGACGAGAAACATTTTGGTTCTGGAGACCCAATGGATCCAGAGTCCCTGGGCCTCACCTACATAAAGGGGGCGTCCACTGACAGTGGCATAGATACAGCACCCTGCATGCTCCCTCCACCTCCTGCCCTGCCCCTGACTGGGGTGGGACCCTCACGGATGGTGATGAGGGATGGGAGGGTTGAGACGGGACTCCCGTGGCCTCTGGAATACCATGAGGATGGCGAGACAGATGAAGGAAGGGCAAAGATGTTCCTGTCTCAAGGATATGTTGCTGCTACACCCACCGGGCACACCACGGATGGCAGCACTGGAGATCTGAGTGAGATCTCTTCACTTTCGAGGTGAGCTGAGAAGGAGAGTGGAAAATTATTATAGATTTTTGAACATTTTTTAAGGTTTGGATCATGCTTGATTACTTATCAACAACTGCTTAGTTCTTTAATATTTTGCTTTCATTTTCTGCAGCTGCGCACATTTAGTAGGATGTCCACAATTACACTGGCCTTCTGTAAGAATGTTAACTTGGAAGTAACATTAAGAGCCAAATATTAAACAAATATCAACAAAATTTAGTTGACTGAATTAAAAACAATGAAAGCATAAGATCTTTTCATTCTATTCTGGCATATAATGCTTTCAAAGAAGCGAACAGCATGTCTTGTTCTTGTGGATCAACTTGACAAACTTAGGTCAGTTATACAATAAAAAGGTGCTTCTGCATTCAGCTTTGTTTTTACGGGTCTGAACACAGACAGACACAGATGGAGAGCTTGCTAACGATCTGAGTTTGCAGAGATGAGGTGATTTGACACAAACAGCCAAACATCATCTCATCAGCCCTGCAGCGATTTCCACCATTTTTTTTTTTATCTTCTCAAGTTGGACTCTTGGACTGTTCTATGGAGTTGGTTTAATAACATAACAGAAGCATGTTGTTGTGCAGTGTTGTTATTGTTAACTATTCAAAGTCATTTTCTTTAATTGAAATCTAAAATAAAATAGAAATGTTAGATGAATGAATGAATGTATAAAAATGAATAAAATGACAAAAACATACTAAAATTACTAAAACTAATTTTAAAATGAATATATTAAAAGAAAAGCTATAGTACTATAATAGTTTATAAATAATACTAAAATAATACTGGCTGTGCAGGAGGCAAAATGGAAACAGCTGTACTGTTTATTGCTGTTTCAGCAGTCAATTTTATTTTTCCCATGTTCATGCCTTGACAAGAATGCTCTTAAAACCTGATAATTAATGGTTTTTACTAAGGCAGACAACATTATTACATGATAAATCAGTTATTTAATTAGTTGTTGGTTTCATTTTGGTCCCTTTCCCCCCCGCCCCAGTGGTTCTCATCATTCTGGAAGCCCCTCTGAACGCTGTTCGAAGAACTCCAGCTCCATTGACCCCTCTAAAATCTACATTATCTCTCCTACGGACACCACTCCAATGGGAGGGCGGGAGAAGCACTCGCTTAGCTGCCAGTCACATGCCGAGAAATATTTGACTGGCTGGAAGAAAGGAGAAAATGACCACTTACTGGAGGAGCAAGGGCAAGCAAGAGACTTTAGGTAAGTAGCACTTAATGTTTCATGTATCTTATGTAACATTGGAGCTAGTGAAGTATTCATAGTGTGATTAAATCACTTCAATTATGTTGCTTTTTTTGTTTAACGAATGCATTGACCGGGTAACACTGCATAGCAATGACATTCGGAAAACCTTTTAGGTCAGTAACACATCTCTTGCTAGCAGCATCTAAGAGATGATCGATGTCAACAGACATATTATATAACCTCCATCGAACAGAATCCAGACAGAATCTACTTGACACCTGCCACTTCACATTATCAGACGGAAGGCCTGGTAAATGTTTCTCTGATGATTAAAGCAGAGACTTGATTTGATTGACAAGCTCACCAGGGGATGCTGACGTTTTCCTGACGCAGATCATATTTGATGGAAATTCATATTTCCCTTGTGTCGGGTTTAAAAACAAAAGGGACACTGAATTGATTCAAAGCTCTTTGTAATCATTTTTTCCCTCTTTGTTGCCACCTCAGTCGGTCAGAGGCTTTGTTGTCTTTACTCCTTAAGACACTGTTGAGGAAATCAAGGTATTTGGATCATTACCTGGCCCTGAATTGTTCACTGTGTTGTTCCTTCCCTCTTGTCCTGTAAAAATGGCACTATCTTCTCCCTTAAAGGGACAGTTCACGCACAAATAATTCTGATATAATTTACTCATCCTTATGTAATTGGAAAAAAAGTAGCCTATGCAATTTTATTTCAGTTACGTGATAGTTTCATGTGAAGAACAGGCAATTTAAGTCATTATTCACTGATTATCTTCCCCTTTAGTGAGCTGCAACTGGAGATTTAGTCAGCAAGCTGAACAAATAATTCAGACCTGTTTGGTGAACTACATCAAGTAATTCATTGAAAAGATCTGACTCAGTTATTCATGAATCAGACATTGTTACTCTGCTGAGGAGAGTGTCAGTATATTAAAATATTAAATTTTGGTATGTTCCTCACTAGTGTTCATTTTGTCAGCAGTTTTTAATTTAGTCTTAGTCTTTTAAATTAGTCTTAGTCCTGTGTCAAATGTACTTTTTAGTTCTCATATTTAGTCAACCTTGGCCTGTTTTTGTTTAGTCAAAATTTAGTCGACTAAATGTCTAAGCATTTTAGTCTAGTTTTAGTCAGTGAAAACTTGGTCACATTTTTGTCATGCTGTATAATGGCTAAACTGATAAAAAAATTAGTAGTAGTAGAGGCACTTACCGCAGTCCACAATTATATTTTGTCTCCTTTTTTCGATGAAAATAATAGATTTTTGTATAGTTTTTATTGTTTTTAAGATACATTTTAGTCTCGTCTTTTATCATCAACAATATTGCATGTTGATATAGTCACAGTTATCGTTTATTGACCTTATTGTCATCTCATCATCATCTCATTTTAGTCACGGGAATAAAGCTTGTCAACGGACATTTTCCATCACAGTTTTCATTAACGTAATTAACACTATTCCTCACATAAAGCTTTTGTATGGCATCGAAAGACTTAAAGAGACAAGAAATGGTGTGTGAGAACATTTTTATGATCCTGTCTTAGTGCTTTCTGTCATTTTGAAACTTGACACTTCTAGTCCTCATTCAGTTTTGTTATATTAAAAAGGGCCTGGCCTGTATATTGTTTAAAAATTCACTAGGAATTCATAATATGGTTTTGAAACAACAAAAGTGTAATTAAACTATGACAAATTTTTGGGTGAACTGTTCCTTTTAGCTCCCATGAGTCAGTGATTTGTTTTGATTTGTTCCCTGATGAGTCAAGTCATGACTGTGTGAAGGCTGTTCCTTACTCAGTGGCCCTTAAACCTGTGTTTCGTCACAACTGTACAAGCTGCATCCTTGTAGTCCTTGGAATGTTTTGACTGTAGCACCTTTACAAAGAGAAACCTAAATCTACAGCAACCCATACAAAGGAGGCACAATTCACTTTAGATTGATACTACAGCAAAACCTGCTGCTAATGTCTCTCTTCTTGTCTAACTTGTTTCATTTTCTTTCGCCCTTCCTCTCCCTCTTTGTCTCCATGTGTCTTTCTCAGGGGGCTCTATTTGAGAGACCCATCCCAGGTGGTTAACAGTGCTGGTGAGAAGCTCCAGACGCTCTCTAAGGAGGCCTTCCTCAGGATGCTTCTACCCGACAGTCCCCCGGGGCAGGCAGGTCCTGGCAAGGTGAGTGTAGAGCTGAGCCCTGGAGGATGAGTAATTCAGTGAGCAAGTGCTGCAGTAGTTAGGACATGTCATAAAGCAACACTGAAAAACAAAGGAATTATACATTTTAAACATGTTTTGCACTAAACACATTATTCACTGATGTGTTACAATGCCAAGCAAATCAACTAACCAGTCAGCAGCCTGGGTAACAACCATTTGGTTGACTAATGGAAGTGTCTAGAGGAAATGAGGTCACAACAATCAGTCATTTTCCTCACTTGATCTGCTCACAGCAATGTGGATTATAAAGCTGCATATGCCCACACACTCTACTTGTGTGTTAGTCTCACTGTAAGATTTAATTTACTTCATTTGCATAGCACTTTTCACAATGCATATTGTTCCAAAGCAGCTTTACAAAGAATAATGCCTCACAAACCCCCCAGTGAGAATGCCAAAGGCATAGTGCATACGTTCACAAGTGTTAATTTGAAACAAAATCCAAATTTTGAAATTCTTAGGCAACACTCTACTATAATTAACATTAGTTAATGCATTGGGTATCATGAACTAACAACAAACAACTATTTTATACATAATGTATACAGCTTTAATTTATTTATTTATTGCATTTTGTTCATTATTATGAATAAGCATTTCCAACTGTTGGAAAAGTTATTATTATTATTATTATTATTAATGGTATTTTTCCCGTTAACTTACAATAATAAAAATATTTTTTAAATTATGATAATAATGATAATTAATAATCAAAATAATGATAACATCAACAACAACAGCAATAACAATAACAACGATAATTACGTTATTATTAAGAACAACATATTTCCAGTTAACTTAAATTA
Source organism: Sinocyclocheilus anshuiensis (assembly GCF_001515605.1). Taxonomy (NCBI): domain Eukaryota; kingdom Metazoa; phylum Chordata; class Actinopteri; order Cypriniformes; family Cyprinidae; genus Sinocyclocheilus; species Sinocyclocheilus anshuiensis. Next base: position 511,203 of record NW_015542345.1, on the reverse strand, counting down.
TGATGATAATAATAATGATAATGATAATAATAAAACTAACTTAGTTGACTTAATATTAATTATACTAATAATGTTGATGATAATAATAATAATAATAATTGTTAATAGAAATATTTTCAAGTGATATTAGATGAAATTTACTGATAATATGAGGATATTATTATTGTTTTATACCATTATTATTATTATTGTTGTTGTGACATTTAATAAAATAGGAATTCATATTTCATTGTTGCATGCAGTCTCACTCTGCACAAACATTAATTCTACAGTGTAGTATTAATTCTTCTCTAATTCCTGTAGGCTATTATAAGCAGCCCATCTCTGAGGTCTGCTGCTCCTCTGTCACGTTCATGTCTCTAATTGTCTGTTTGAGCCCCCCCCCCACCGCCCGTAGACCCCCCGTGAGGACCGTGTCCATCGTGCCTGCATTATTGATGAGAGCGCCATCACTCTAATAGGTCTGACTCACAGCCCCACAGTCACTCACTCTGACTGCTGATTGGTCCCCAGCTGAGTCTCATGTTCCCTTAGCTCACCCTCCTCCTGCTCTGCACCCCCCACCTCTCTCCCACAATTAAATTAAGTGATATGTGCTTTATTGCCATGGCTGTTTTATTAACAATATTGCAGAGCCTTTCAGATAATCATATTCTGATGAATAATATCTTCGCTTCCCCCTCTCCCACTCAATCTCTCTCTCTCTCTCTCTCTCTCTCTCTCTCTACTTTCTCTTTGTCTTCCTGTTACCCGTTTTCTTCCATTTCTATCCCATTCGTCTCTCTCCTTCTCCTCTATCTCTGCTTTTTGTGTTATTTCAGATACCACTTGTCGGTCAGTCTCCACGCCGCTCCCTGTACCGGACGCTCTCAGACGAGAGCTTGTGCAGCAGCCACCGGAGGGCGCTGTCTTTAGCGAGCTCTCGGAGCTCCATGCTGGACCAGGCCGTGCCCAACGACATCCTGTTCAGCAGCGCCCTGCCCTACCACAGCACCCTACCACCTCGCATGTGTCTTAACCATGCTGCCAGTCAGCTCAAAAGTGAGTGTTCGCAGATGTCGTTACCATCTCAGTGATGCTAACATTGTTTTAAAGATCACACGGTTCTGGCCACAATATGCTGTCCACTTCATCCCAGAATGCATCACAGTACCAGCTGTACATATAATGTAAACACTCGGATTGCCAGCATTAAGACATGCTTGATGATAATGGAATAAATGAGCTTTTTTTGGCTCATAACAGATTTTTCCATCTCCTCGGAAAGCTCACCAAATTCCTTCCTGTTACGGTAATTTTATCCTCTGCAGACTTTAATGTTGTACTTAGTAATGAAGCAAGTAATGATACTATAAATCTGCTGCTAATGCTTGAGAGACTTAGTGCTAATCATACTATTATACGTCTACTGAAATATGATAGTAGGATGAAGAGTGTGCTGTAATAGGAAAATCATTATAATAGCATGATTTTTGTGTAACTGTGCTGGACTGGTCACTGAAAGCAGAACGTGTTCAAGCGTTAAACAGCTGGAGCATGACGTAGTTGAACAGAAGGCGTGTTCAAGGGAAGTTTAACGTATATGTACACAATTGCTAACGTAAGATGTGTTTCCATCGAAGCGAAAAAAATGAAATATTACAAAGATGATTGTGAATAGAGCAATGTTTCCCATGTGTTTAAGAGAAATCATTTCTAGCGGCAAAAGATACTTTATGTCAGTGTTTGTTGAGACAATGTCGAAATTTTTTTAATGGCTTTTTTTGGAAAATGCTTCCATTGATCTTATTACAAAAGAATTGTATATATA
>NW_015542345.1:484165-509057 GCF_001515605.1 Sinocyclocheilus anshuiensis | reverse complement strand
TATATATATATATATATATATATATATGCAATGTTCTCAATTTAGGGGGACTATTCTTTTTGGCGTTTTTGCCTTTTTTATTGATAGGATAGTAGTGAGACAGGAAGCGAAGTGGGAGCGAGAGAGGGGATGGGATCGGGAAAGGTCCGCGAGCCACGACTCGAACACGGGACGCCCGAAGCTCAATGGCGCTTCATGTCGACATGCTGCCCACGAGGCTATCGGCGCCGACCTGTTTTGTATATTATGGAAATAAAATATTTTTTTTTATTTTTTTTACAATTTCCAAGCATTAAAAGCTTTAAATATATTTACAAAAATACAGTATTTTTTACAAAAAATACAAAGTTTGTTTAATGTATTAAGAATGTAATGAAAAGATTTTTTGTATTTTTACATATTATTTTAAACAAAATAGGGAACTGTTTTCTGTTAATTAAATTAAATTGGGAAAAAAAACAAGTTTTATGCACATTTTTGAAAATTCTATTTTTTGTAACAAATATTTATGTAATATTAGTGGATGTAATAGTGGAACTATTTTCTTCACTAGTTTTATAAACATTGCACTTGTGGGAAAGGACAACAACAGACAACAACACCCATATAATGCATGTTTATGTAGAACTACAAGCAAAATTGTAGCAATAAATAGCACATATGGAACACAAGTTCACGTCCTGTGTGAACGGCCCTAATGCCTCTTGGCGTGTTTCGCATACAGACACTTGAGCTGTTCTCCAGCTGTCTGAAACGTGCAGTTCCTCTCTCATTATAGCAGAACTCTAAGCCAGCCAACTTCATTCATTATTCAAATCCCCTCACCTCTCTGCTCTCAGGCGAGGCCTGTCTGTCTGCCTGCATGAGCAGACTTTGTGTGAATTAGCAAGCGTGTGCTCTCTAGGTCACCTAGAGCTAATTTTCCTCTGCTTCTGTGACTTGCCGCATTTGATTCTTTCGCCATAAGTACACCCAATTGTGGGTAAAGTTGCCCTTTGGCCCTTGGCTGTTGAGCAGCGACAACTGCTTTTCTGTCAAGTTGAAATCTCTGCCACTGGATTAATGTTTAATGTAGTTTATGCAGCGGTCAGGGCCCTTCAATTGTGTCCTCAGTGACTGTCTCCGTTTCCTCTTAATCGAACTGATCATTCTATCCATGATGAATGGTTCAAGTGTAATTGTAGTCTCTCATGAGTTAAATTATTTAGTAAAGGCACATTTAGGTCAGAGAATGTTCTGTTCAGATAGCGCTTTAAAGTCAACATGGAATCAGATTGAACCCTTTTTTTTTTACTTTTCTAATGCATGTTCCTGCTCTAATTGTGAATGATTCAGTGCTGCACATTATTCCAAATGAAAATGTCTTTATAATCTTTAATCAAAATAAAATTACGTTCTCTTTCTCAAAAATTAAATTTCCATGGATGCCACGTAGGCCTTGTGGTCTATCACATGTTAATCAATATACAAATGATTGTTTTTTTAAACAATATAAATAATAATAAACATTAATGTGGGTTGTTGGATGTAAACCAATAATTATATGACTCTTTAAGCATTATTTTAGCAAACCAGCATTCAAATTTTGCTCCTTTCTAGTATAACTTTTCATAAACCAATCAATTGATGGATGAAGTGATTTTTTTTCTGTTTTCCTTGGAAATACATAATATTTCAGAAGTTATATGGTTTGCTAACAGGACTTTCAGCTGGACGACTGTTCGCAAGAGAAAATAACTGAATCATGAAGAAATATAGAGACAAAATAAATGAAAAAGTCTCTGGTAAAGTTTGTTTCTATACAGACTGGTGAGAATGTCAGATGGGTCCCATCTAAACATGCACTCTACTGTCCTCTAATGAACTATGTGTGCTGTCTCTGCAGATGAGCTCTGGTTCTCTGATGGCTCACTGGCAGACAAGGCCAAGCTGGCAGACACTGGTATGATGCCCTTGCCGGACCACTCTTCTGGTCTCGACTGGTCACATCTTTTGGATGTGGCGCGGGCTTTTGAAGGTACAAGCATTCTGTTGTGTACACTAAATAAGTATGGCCTTGACCCATTTAGCATGCTTTGTGATCATAAACTCGCTGCTCACTGTTATGGAATGAACAACTACTGGGTATTTTTTCCACAAGGACAGCACTGACCCTTTGACTCTATGGATATTTTTGTACCAGACAAATGTAGTCAAATGCCTTCATGTCTGTCAAACAGCATTCAACAGCATGTGGTATTTCAGCACACAAATCTTTCTTACCAACTAGTTCAGCATTACCAGGCACTAGCTTAAATAACGCTGTGCAGTAAATATTTTAATTTACTCACTGGCATTCTTTTGAGCTCAAACATGCCTTTTTAATGCAAATGAGGCTCATTATAAAATTTGCCTTATTCACAAAGGTCAGCATTGTTAGCTCAGCACAATTAATGTTGTAGTATATATAATTTTATTCAAAAAATAAGATTTTTTTTTAAAAGTCTTATGCTCAATAAGGCTACATTTATTTGTTCAAAAATACAGTAAAAACAGTAATATTGTACAAATATCATAATTGTTTCTATTGTAATATATTTTAAAATGTAATTTATTCCTGTGATGGCAAAGCTGAATTTTCAGCATCATTACTCCACTCCTCAGATTCACATGATCCTTCAGAAATCATTCTGATATGATGATAAATAGAAATTTCAAAAGAAAGTAATTTATTTGAAATAGAAATTGTAACGTTATAAAAGTATTTACTTTCACTTTTGTTGCATCTTTGCTAAATAGAAGTGTTAATTAAAAAATATACCTTACTAACCCCAAACTTATGAATGGTAGTGTATTTAGACATTTTCTGTCCCAGTAAAGTAAAAGTACAATTTTTTGGTGTGTGTTTGTGCATTTACCTGATTTGCATAATTCCTTTAGTGAATTGGGAGCTAAGACAATGCAGACAGCAATTTTTTTTATTCATCCTTTTACATTTTTCCAGCTCACTGTATTCACTATAGGCTAGAGAAGCATTGAATATAACAAAAAACCTTAAAATGCCTTTTTGTCCTATTATTTGAAGTGTGTTTTGACCTAGGTTTTCCCTTACCACAAAGCTTGAGCTGCTCTCACACGCCATTAACAAAGTTAACTGAAGGTTGCACAAAACAGCATCCGTCTCTAACACTGCTCTTGACCATATCGAAATCACCACGTCTCTATTTTTCTCCCATTCATTTCCTGTGACTGCCTAAAGGCGCATTGTTCCGCAAGGTGCTAATTAGGAGCGGAGAACGTATTTTGAGCATGGAGAAATTAAGCCATTATCACAATGTGAGCCCAGCCAGACACCACTTAGGGAAATGACTCAAGCCATCGCTCGCTGTAATTACACATTTTGGGTTTTGGACGCTTTTACTCGTGCGCAATTACAACTGTTCCCTCACCTTCAACCATCACTGTGCAGACCATGGTGAATGTTGGCGAGGGCATGGCACGGCTCTTCTTGAACTGAGAATTTCCTTTTGATCTGCATGTGGAACAGAGAAAAATACATGGTAGATGGCTTTAATTGGTTGGGGGGCGTCGGCGAGGCAGTCAATGTGCGGCTTCCCCCTGCTAGCGTTGATTTTTCTCACAAGTCCTTAGAGATGCGCTCTTGGGACCTGACGGGTATGAAAAATGGAATGAGTGTGCAGCTCCGTCCTGAAATAGTGACAAATATGAGACCATCGTTTCATGGTGGGAGAAATGATTAAGTTAGCTTTTGCCTCAGGGTTTGGGTGCTAACTAGAAGGGGGTGGGGAGGAGGTGAGCTTACATTGTTGATTTCCATGTGCTGCTTTGTGCGTGTTTTTGTTCGGAGCGCTAATAATTATTCGGCCATTCAACTCCAGCTCCGACGACACCCCTTACTGTGAGACTGTTAATGAAATGAAATGAGAGAGGGGGGTGGAGGAAGCGCTGAAAGGTGTTAGAAGAGGTGAGAGCTCTTAAAGGAACCTCATGAACACTTTTAGCTCGGAGTTTGACGAAATAATGGCAGGTCAACATCTTGTGAGATCATGGTATGGTATGTGATATGTGGAATATATAAAGGGTCGTGAGGTGCATTCTTGTTAACAAAGAGCTTTGTAGGTCTTTATAAAGAAACAAAAGAAATTCTCCTCTTCTGAGGCCACACCTACATGTTTCTATAGCTTTCCCAAGTGTAAAACATATGTGGTGTGAATCCAAATGAAAGCTCTATAAAAACATATTTATTAACTTTTGGTCTATATTTTGCTATAAATGGGTAAAAATTTATATTTAAAACCTGATTCTAGATACAGGGGCGCCGCTACAGTTTCTGGCCCCCGCTGGACAGCATATTTACTCGGGGCCCCCGCTTTCCCAGGGGTCAATTAAAATGTCAATTAAAAAACACATTTATTAACATTTGGTTCATCTTTGCTATAATTGAGTAGAAAAAAATTGATCTAGATAGTTTTGTTTTATGCAAAACACATTCAGATTAAAGTCAATTCAGATTAAAGCTAAAAAAACATTAACTTTTGTTCTATCTTTTGCTATCAGTGGGTAGAAAATGTTTTTAAAACTGATCTAGATAGTTTTATGCTAATGCAAAACAGTGATGCGTTCAAATTAAAGCTGAGTGAAAATGATAAAGCATATATTTATTAATTTTTGGTCTATATTTTGCTATCAGTCTGTAGAAATCAGTATTTAAAATGGATGTAGATACTGTAGTTTTGTTTTATGCAAGTGTATATACACATTTATATGTGATAAGGGGTAAATTCAAATAAAAGTCCATAAATGAAAAAAAAAACTTCTGGTCCATCTTTTGCTGTCAATTAATAATAATGGTATCTAAAACTCAGATAGTTTGATGCAAATGTAAAACATTTATGCCAGTGATATAGGATAAATTCAAATTGTAACTCCATTAATAAATAAAAATTAGTCCATCTTTTGCTATCAGTGAATAGAAATTGGTATTTAAAAACAGATCTAGACAGTTACATGCAAGTGCAAAACACCTACTTATGTCAGTGATGCAAGGTAAATTCTAATTAAAACTCAATTAAAAAAAAAAACATTTATTGGCTTTTGCTCCATCTTTTTCTGTCTGTGAGCAGACATTGGCATCTAAATAGTTTCACTATATGTACAATAGAAAAAGCAGCACATTTGACAGTTGCACCCCCGTTATGCCCTCTCAGTGGAGGTAAAGGCATTATATCGGTGTGTTCTTGGTCTTGAATGCTTAATGATAAACCCGACTGACAGTGTAATGCTAAACTCACCTGAAAGCATGTGAACCCCCCTCCCGTCTCGCCATTAACCCTTCTGCCGCGTGAGCTCTGTTCCCCACTTAATTAACACCTTGCTCTGCTGAAGCTGCTTAACAGTTAGCTCTAACACCTCGAAAAGAGCTGAAAAGAACGATCACATTTAATAAGCTTTTCTCTGGGTGTTGCTCAAAGCTCCTACCTGGAACATTAGCCTGTATCACCTCAGCTGAAGCAGTATGATGTACCATGTTTCCTGTGTGCTTTGGGGATTTCCTGCTTGTCTTGTTTTTTGTTCTGTGCAATACTGATGAGTGATAAACAATTGTTTAATTGTAGATTTACAATACGCAACTGCTTGTATTAAATGATAAACATTGTAAACACAAAACACTGCAGATTCTTAGGCTGTTACTGCCTGTATATATCTGATAATGGATGTTTCGACTTGAATTTCTAACACAATAATTGTTTGCTCACTTATAGATCAGACTGCGACCTCTCTGAGCTCTCTGACTGAAGAAGAGCAGACCAAGCAGGTTCTGGAGCTCTCTGAGGAGCTGAACAGAAGAGTGGCATGTATGGATGCCTCAACCCTACTAGCAGGGTAAGTGCTGATGTAGAATTCCATCCATCCCTCCATTTGTATGTCCTTCCATTCATCCGTATATACATCCATCTAAATTGGTATATCCTATCTGGGTATGATGTCTGTTTATCTGTCTGTGATCAATCAAGCGTTCATTTTATCTATCTGACATTCTATCATTTTATGCTATCTATCTATCTATCTATCTATCTATCTATCTGTCTGTCTGTCTGTCTGTCTGTCTGTCTGTCTGTCTGATAATTCAAGTGTTCATTTTATCAACATGAATATAGATTGACAAGTGGTCATTCTATCATTTTATGTCTAATATCTGTCTGTCTATCTGTCTGTTTATCTGTCTGTGATCATTCAAGTGTTCATTTTATCTATCTGTCATTCTATCATTTTATGTCTAATATCTATCCATCTATCCTCTATCTATCTATCTATCTATCTGTCTGTCTGTCTGTCTGTGATCATTCAAGTGTTTATTTTATCTATCTGTCATTCTATCATTTTATGTCTAATATCTATCTATCCATCTATCCATCTATCTATCTATCTATCTATCTATCTATATATCTATCTATCTATCTTATCATTCAAGCGTTCATTTTATCTATCTGTCATTCTATAATTTTATGTCTAATATCTATCTATCTATCTATCTATCTATCTATCTATCTATCTGTCTGTCTGTCTGTCTGTGATCATTCAAGTTTTCATTTTATCTATCTGTCATTCTATCATTTTATACGTCTAATATCTGTCTGTCTGTCGTTCTATTGTTCTATCTATAATTCTGTTCTATCTGGCCGTCCATCTGTCCATTCATACATTTGGCCATTCATTCATCCATACACCCATCCATCTATCTATCTATTTATCTATCTATCGGTCTGCCTGTCTATCTATCTCTCTATCCGTCTATATATTTGTCTATGTCTGTATGCACATCTGTTTGTTCATGTGTGTGCCTCTGTGTCTAATTGTTCCTGTCTGTCTATTATCTACACAGGGAAGGTTCTCCTGCTTTGCTCACTGGGAAGGTTAACCAGCTGGAGCTCATTCTCCGACAGCTGCAGTATGACCTAAGGAAGGTAAGAGTCCCAAACATAATAACAGGCCTTTAATGGGCAAACATAATGCTTCAACAATCCTTAACATAGCTGAACACGCACTGTTAGCAGCATTCACCTCAAGGTAGTTATTTGTAACCTATATCTATCTATCTATCTTATCATTCAAGCGTTCATTTTATCTATCTGTCATTCTATAATTTTATGTCTAATATCTATCTATCTATCTATCTATCTATCTATCTATCTATCTGTCTGTCTGTCTGTCTGTCTGTGATCATTCAAGTTTTCATTTTATCTATCTGTCATTCTATCATTTTATACGTCTAATATCTGTCTGTCTGTCGTTCTATTGTTCTATCTATAATTCTGTTCTATCTGGCCGTCCATCTGTCCATTCATACATTTGGCCATTCATTCATCCATACACCCATCCATCTATCTATCTATTTATCTATCTATCGGTCTGCCTGTCTATCTATCTCTCTATCCGTCTATATATTTGTCTATGTCTGTATGCACATCTGTTTGTTCATGTGTGTGCCTCTGTGTCTAATTGTTCCTGTCTGTCTATTATCTACACAGGGAAGGTTCTCCTGCTTTGCTCACTGGGAAGGTTAACCAGCTGGAGCTCATTCTCCGACAGCTGCAGTATGACCTAAGGAAGGTAAGAGTCCCAAACATAATAACAGGCCTTTAATGGGCAAACATAATGCTTCAACAATCCTTAACATAGCTGAACACGCACTGTTAGCAGCATTCACCTCAAGGTAGTTATTTGTAACCACATGCTTTGTTAATATCCTCCAAAGGAGCAAGAAGACAAGGCTATGCTCCAAGAACAAGTTCAACACCTTCGACAAGACAACCTTCGACTGCATGAAGAGAGCCAGACAGCAGCCACGCAGCTGAGGAGATTTACTGAATTGTTTCTGAACACAATGGACAAGAAACCTTGAGCTGAAGTAGTCCATGACTTCCCCTTGTTGTGCTTCGCAAACAACATAACCCAAGGATAAGTAGTCCAGCATACTGTAAAAAAGATGTTAGGGGAGAAATTTCAGCATTTGAATGTGAACGTGTGCAGAGCTAATATGCTAACACACTAAAAAAAAAACTAAGTCATAGTTGGCAGGACATGAGAATGTGAATGAGAAAAGGGAGAGTAAGAAATTAAATAAGGTATGTGATAAGGGCTGGAAGGGAAAAATTAAATCGTTTATGACCATTTGAAGGGTACGAACACGTGGTGATCGTGAAAGTGAATGTAATGCAATAAGCCGTGATTTCTTTCTAAAATATTTGGTTCCTTGGGCTTAACATCTTCAAGCTACCGACGTAACTCAAGTTCACTCCTGGCTTTGTGGCTGTCCACCCCCATCATTTGTCAAAATGTAGACCAGCCAGGTGCAACGTTCCTTAGTATCCGAAGCTCCCCAAGACTAGGTGTACTGTATACCTGTTTTTGTAAGTAACACATTGAAACAAATGTTGTAGCAATAATTTTGCTGATGCTGTAATCACAGAGTTGTTCGATAAGATTAGCACTGAGTGTGATTTGGTTGTATTCAAAAAAAAAAAAAAAACATTTTTTGTGTGCCTGATGTTATTGGTGGTAAAAGGATCTTCCCTCAGTTGTTTTCGTTAAATCATATGACTGTCTGAGTGCTTACAAAATCCATGCCCACTGCTCTTATCCGTTAGGCGGCTGACTGGCTTTGTTTTAACAGACATTTAAACAGACATTAAACAGTTGAACTTGTGTGGGTGGGCCAGTACATGCAGACTAGCACCTGTAAACCACTTAATATAAAAGCCAAATTCTGCTTGTTGGTGTAAAGTACCTCAGAAAAGTGTCTTGTACCTTCGCCCTCTTATTTAAGCTTATTTAACCTAAGATTGTTATTTTAATGAGAGTATTTTCCTTTTCTGCACTAAAAAAAAAAAAAAACCGAGTAATGGCTCCATGTGGCAGTACTTTGTATACTTGTGTACCATGTCAGCAGTACTGTGTATAGCTTGGCTGAGAGATAACTGTAAACATAAAATGGTTTATTTCTGGGAAGTTCAGATGTTCGGATGCTGCTAGAGGACAGGATGTTGTTTTTTATGGCCTTTTAAAGATGTTTTTATTTCTTTGTAAATCTGTTTCGTTGAGGTTGGGATGAAAAGCTTACCTTTGTAAAATAAAGTTTAGGATGTCAATAAAGTAAGACTTGTGTCCTTTTAATATGGAGTTTGTGTTGGATTTCTTTAACAGTAGGAAAACAATTCATTACGTATGCATAGTTAAGATGGCATTATTAATTTGGATCATATTTTGCATAGGTTTTTTTTAATCCATTATTAGTGTAATTCATTCAAATTAATTTCGATGTTTAATTTAATTTTGGGAACACTGACAATTTTGGTCAATTGTCCAGTGTAAAATCTGCCAGTCTAATTGCAGTTCATGATAATGTTAATGTTAATTATTTAAATACTTACTTACTACCTATTATGCCCTTGGCATGTAGGGCAGCACCTAATTATTTAAATATTATATGAATATTCATTCAAATGAGCACATTTCGATATTTAATTAGGAACTTTTATTCATTTTAGTACTGTGTTGGGTTAATGTCCAGTGCAAAATCTGCTAGTCATTTTTTTTTTAGTTCATGGTAATGTTAATTGTTAAAAATATAAGATTATTAATTTGTTAAAATGTATATATTTTGATGTTTAATTTGAGAAACACTTGTCAAAGCGTTCAGTCAATGTCCAATGTAAAATCTGGGTCATGAACCAGTTGAGAATCCATTGATCTAAAGGAATGGATTTTAAACTTGTGAACCCTGTATGCATCTCAGCTTGCTTTTTTAAAGCTGTTTTTAAAAGCCAGTGATTGATTGATACTGGCTTGTATTATTGATCAGACACTTTGGAAGCTGGGTGCATGAGGAGCACCTCTGCATGACAAAGTGAGACCATCCATGAACTTCTCCACAATGTTACTAATAAGAAATATGACCAAGAACCAACCTATTCAACCCACTTCAGAGATGTTTGTGACATGTTTTAAATCTATGGCTGTGGTGTTGTTTTTGATGGATAGATTAAAAGTTGAGATGTTGGAGGAACATACACACAGGGAGCTGAAATGTGCAAACTTCAATGACCCATTTTAGGAGTGTCTGTTATTTGTGAAAACGCAGAGAAAAATCAATACATTTCTCCTTTCGCTGGTTGTGATTGAGAACAGAAATGGCAGCACTGCCCTACATCTGTGAAGAACCAGTGGAAAAATGTCAACCTTCTTAGGTGACCTGTGATGGATGACATGGACCAAGGTGCCTCTGCTCCTGTGGGAACTGACAAGGTGAAACTGGTGTACGTTTGAGGGTCATTCCAAGATCCTCAGACCAAGATTGGTCACTGTATCTTTACGTGAGCACCGGCTAATAAAGGGTTAAATTGGGATTTCAGACGTGGATGAACCATGAAATCAGAATGTGATTCTGATGCCCTAGACAAGATATGACCTTCACCTAGGGTTGACAAATAAACTATTATTATTATTATTATTATTATAAACCTAACCTATTATAAACAAAGGTACCAGAAGGCCAAATTTAACCCCTGCTGAAAACAGGGAAATGCCCCAGAGGAAAATCTTGGGAAAATGTAACATTGCATTTATTTTAAGTATTTATTTTTATTATTTAGTAATTTTTTTAAATTATAAAAATAATGGTAAGGTATGAAAGCCCATTTCTGCCACATAAGAAAAAAAACATGCATTGGTAAATTATAAAAAGTCTTAATTATGACATAAAATCTTGTCATTATGAGATGCTAAGTCATAATTATGAGATAAAATGTCGAAATTATGACAAAAAAGTTATGACAAATTTAAATTATGTAATGAAAAGTCAAGTTATTACAAAAAGAAACAAGTATGACAAAAAACTTTATGCCATAATTTTGACTTTCCATCATAATTTTGCTCATAATTGACATGTCGTCATAATTGACTTATGACATTTGTTAATTTTGACTAATATTGTTTACTTTTTATTACCTGACTTTTTGTGTAGTTTCTATATTTTTATGTAATAACTTTCTATCATAATTAAGATGTTTTACACTTAATTTTAACTTCTCTTCTCGTAAATATGACTTGGCACGCCATAATTTTGCCTTTTATGTCATAATTATGATTTTCCAAAGCATGATCTTTTTTTATGTGCCAGAAATGCGCTTCCATATTAAGGAGCCATCAAGAGATCAAGAAAGTTATATTTTCTTTTTTATATTTTTCTCTCTGAATCATTGCAGCTCCCAAAAGATGTAGTAGTTTTTATTGGAGTTTGATTGGAGATTTTTATTGCTTTTGCCTGGCATGCATCTGTACTCTTTCCTTATGCACCTGAAGTCCTATTTTAACCATATGTGGTTGTGTACACATGCATGCATGCATGTTACATTATTAACATCATTAAATAGCAACGGTTCATGTCTTGCCGCAGAGTTCAAGCGGAGGTCAGTGAATGTCAGCTGATGCACTCAATGCATGTGTAATCTTTTGTATTTATTAGCGATTGCAGGCAAGCCATGATGTTCCTGTTGTGAAGATCTGGGAAACATTTGGGTTGCAATTTTTAAGCAAGAAAGGATAAAAGCACAATAATCACAAATTATTCGCAGACCACAAATGTGGTTTGACTCATAATCAGTTTGTTTTACACTGACTGTTTTGTACTGTGGAGCTTTATAGTCCAGTACTTCTGTGGTATTCCACCAAGAAGGCTAAGCAAAAATGTTCATGTCCAACCACAACTTTGAGGAAAAACTGCTGAGTGAGGCAATCTCACCGCCTCTGGGAAAGAAATCAAACGCTCCTGTGATTAGAAAGCTTCACTGCTTGGCATCAAGATAAATGATGGATACGAATTCACAGATTGCAGTTATCCACACGTTCCATAAGAAATCTATGCTTTCTTAGCTATAAATCTGTGCAAATAGCAAAGTCATACCTAGTGTTACATGTCATAGAACGACCACAACACTGATTAGAGACTGAAAAACCACATCAAGCTGCAGAATCAGTGACAAGCCTAATCATATACTGGATTAAATCCTTTGTATGTTTGGTTCTGTAACCATAGCTAAAGTGACATAAGTGGGTGGATGTGCTTCGTCAGCCCTCTTGATGCTTGTTATTTCTCCTTTAGATCCAGCATGATGTACATAGACTGTCAAATGTAACAAGTATATCTACACAGCCACACTTTACCTGAATCTGGAGTGCCTCTGGGCTCTGTTTTAGGTCCGCCCTGCATTTGTTGCTAACAAGTAACAATAATGAACTCTAGGGCATCGAAAGATATATGCAAGCCCAATGCATACTTTTGGTCTAAATTTGCTGTTCAATAAAGAATATATGCTTTTTAAGGTCTTCATAGATGGTTTTAGGGTGAGCCAAATAACTTGACATACGCTACATGTCCAAAAGTGTCAACACCCTCTCCTACTTAACAGGTTTGGCTATTGCTACCACTTATACTGCTAACGGGTGCATAAAATCTTCTCAGACAAAATTTTTAGTAAACGCCAGTCTAGTGTCAGAACCTGACCTCACTGATGCCCTTGTGTCTAAATGGCTACATTTATGTTAAAGGGATCATTCAACCGAAAATGAACATTTCTGTTGACAATTTACTCACCCTCACATCATTCCAAACATGAATGACTTTCTTCTATGCTCTTATAAATAATGGCTCTTTATTGGCATTGATGGCTCCATGACGCAACTTTAACATCCGTTGAACTTTCCATTGCACAACATTCTTTAATTGAGAAAAAAAGGTTCTTTAGAACCCAAAATGGTTCTCCTATTCCATCACTACGAAAACCCTTTTGGAACCTTTATTTTTAAGAGTGTGTGGAACATAAATAAAGATATTTTTAAGAATGGTGGTAACTAAAATGTTTTGTTGACCTCTGTTTTATGGACAAAAATATACTAAAACATTTCTCAAAATATCCTCTTTCATGTTCTACAGAAGAAAGAAAGCTTCTGTGGTTGAAAAATAAAATTGCAAGTTACCTGCAAAGTTGTTGTTTTTACATCAGTTGTACAAGAACGAATGACATAAACCTGAAATTTGACCCAATTAGGTTAATAATAGTATTATCTAAAATAAAACATATAAAAAAATATATAAATTCTAAATATACAGTTGGGTTAGGATTATTTATCTTCTGTAGTGGATATGTGATAAGTATATAAAAAGACTAAATCAAAACTAAAACTTTAGACATTTGGCTCACTCTAATAGCAAATCACTTTGTGAATTGTCGCCTGAAGGGGCACAGGAGCACGTAGGAAGAATACAAATCTTGCCCAAGGCAGCTGAAGGTAACTTTGTTTGTCGTCTCCCGAGGGTGACCTGGTTGCCTTGCCAACAAAGCATGTAATTGGAAATGAAGCAGCCGCACTGCCAAGCCGTCTTTGCTGATCAACCACTGTGTGATGCCTCACACGCGCACACACTTCTTTCAAAGCACGGTGACTGCTGTGCAAAAGCTGGCTGTTTGTAACGTGCTAATGCCCCTCTTGCTTCCTCCATCTTAACATCATGAATGTTTAAACTCTTCCCAAAAGCACTTTATTTTGTATGTGGCTTAAGTGCAGACCTATCTGTTGAGTGGAGGATAAAACATGTCCGACAGGAAGTACAACACTGATTTCAGTTTTCAGAGTACAAAAGTGTTTTAAGGGTTACTCTGTGAAAGAAGCTGATTCGGTCACTTTTTCCCATGAGGCAGTGCATGAGAAGCACTGATGCTCACAAACATGGTACTTCTAGAACTCGGGAATGGCACTAAAAAACCAGACCCATCAGTTCCAAGAACTTTTTTACTCCTTCATAGTTCAAGTTATAAATCATGAAAATCCATTCGCTCCAAGAAAATCATTTTTATACTTCCTTCTATTCGTTCTGCTTGGTCAATGCTTCTCAAACTCAAAAGTCTGAATACTTTGGTTTAATGCAGCATAATACCATATCATGATACCTGCCTCATCCTTCAAGTGCATCCTTCTGCAGCATTGTTGACTCTGAACTTTATGTCAGTTCGAATATATCTGAAAATCAGAGCACACAGCAGCAAAGGTCATGGATGAACAAGATGAATCTTACTCTAAGCTGTCTTGCCTTACGGCATCAGTCTATGGCATGCCTCCCCTGCTGAAAAATGCATGCTGAAAATTCTTTTTAAAACAGACTTTAGTCCTATTGAAGTAAAAGTCCTCAATCGCATATCCCTGTCTTCTATGCATGCCAAAAGGCCCAAAAAGAATGAAGGAATAGAAGGAGTAAAGAGGTTTTTTTCATCTAAAGCGTTGCTTTCTTTTTTGCCCCTAAGGTTCTGAATGAGTGAGTCTTTGTTTGAAGCAAGGTGATCTTCAGTATAGTGGAAAAGATTTGAATGAAAGATACATGAGCGCTATTTTAACCAAGGTTGCTCAACCGCATAAACACATTTCATTACACCAAATACACAAAATAATGTTCTTTTTAGCAACATCATATGACCCCTTTAAATTAGCAGCATTTTTAAAGTTCACTTCAAGGTTGTTCATATTTTTGTTCAGGTCTAGAGGCCTGCAAGTCTAAATAAGAAATGTGTAATGTATCAAGTTTTTGTGAGTGTACAGTCCACAAAAAAGACTCTTTTATCATGCTAGAACAGTTCATTCGATCTGCAGCGTTGCCAGACTGGAGCAGGACTAGAGTAATAGGGACTGCTTTGAACTGCCTCTGTTCTGCAGGTGGAAGCCAATGCTTTCTGGATGATTTTTTTAGTTTTACAAATAAAGAAAGCAGGTTTGAATGTGTTTTGAGAGAGGGAGAGAGAGAGAGTGTGTGTGTGTGCGTGAGAGAGAGAGAGAGAGAGAGAGAGAGCTTTAGGGAATATAACTGCAGTTATTATTTGATTTTGCATAACATTTTATTATATTAAGTCATTTTAGGTATTTCAATATCTCCATATTGGGAAAGAACAGTGGTGGACAAAGTAAACAAATCCTACTTGAGCTTGATAAAATGACTGAATCATACTTTGAATACAAGTATCTATACTGACTACCATTTATTTATTTATTTTATTGCTGTTTGCTATTTGCCATTCTCCTGCTACCTATCATTATTATTAGTTAGCATGCAAACAAGCATCATATGTTCGGTTCAGTGATTTTTTTTTAGAGAGGCGCTCCAAGCGGATCAAAGAATCAGTAAGATGTTACAATGATGCGATTGTAGTAGTTAACAGCTTACTGATTCATTGATCCATTGATTCATTGATTCATAATTATTACAATGATTCGCGAATTGCAAACATGTTTAATGAAAAGAATGGCTCATTCAAATCAGACTGCTATTTCTTGTTCCTCTTCACTTCAGTATAATTATGGTAAATACAGTAGAGCAAAAAGTCTGATATTATAATTTAGAAAGTACGTTTTCCCAAATATAAATACTTTGGTAAAGTACAATGCACGGAAGTACAGTAATGGAGTAAATAAACTATATGGCTAGAGTAGAACATTCATTCAAATTGAATATTTACAGATCTCATACTGCCTGTCTCGGAATGCCATCCATCCAGTTGGGAAAACATTGTGTTGAGGCTGCTTGAGGTTGCCATGGCATTTATATTTAGTGGTATCTTCCCTCTTCATTCCCTGTCTTTTTATTGTAAAGGGCGACTTTCCATCCGCCCAGCGGGACACAGGATTTAATTGCTTCCTTCTTGGATGCTCCCGTCCTGTATTGAGTTTTGTGTGGTTGTCACAGGCCGGTTTCACCAGTGGTGAGAACATTTATCAAGAGTATTTATTTATATTGTTTACACAAGGCGGCCCACTGTGCACATTCTGAGGCACATTTGGACTCTCCAGCTGAGACCCATGAAAAATTTGCATTTGTGTTTTGTTAATGCCTTGCAGAGAGTTTTGTGAAAAGCGTTAGGCAGTTCCTCCCCCTTCAATAGGGGGCTCTCCCTTGGCCAGCTTTGTGATAAGGCAAACGGCAGAATTTGCATAAAGGGGAATTTACATAGGCAAACTCACTGTACTGTCTGACTCTGAGAACCTTAACCAACGGTGGCACAATATTATTCTTCTTCGTGTGAATAGACAAGCGCACTGTAGTCTGTTCTCGTCTCACAACAGCAGGAAAAACAAAAGGGATGCGCCACAAAAGGAAAGCCGTTAGCAGCGCGAGGGGAGCCACTGTAGCTATGGGGTATCCGAACATGAATATCTCAGATAAGAGGCAAATACAATGGCGTTAAGGTGGACAGAGACATATGGAGCCGGCCTGCAGACATTCCCGTTTCTGATGTCATGTCGGCGCACAGCGGCAGTGACTGGCTTCCCACTGATTTACAGGTTCAGGCACAAACAGAAGCCACAGCTTTACATGAGAGCGATGGGACTGACAGGCGCTAACACAGACACAGCATGGTGTTGCCAGAGGGTGAAATAAGAGTCGCTTATTGGGTCTCAATATGGGAACAAAATGCAGCAGAGGAGCATCACAGATAGAGATGTTGACAGGCTTGAAGACACGTCTTATCAAAACTGGCCTGTGAGGAACCATATATCTATATCCCATATAGCGTTCATTCAGCATCGCTTTCCACTATGCAGAATATCAATATGGTGGATAAAATAGTAGAATCACAGCATTTAAAGATGGAAATTCTAAGATTATTAAAATAAATAAATAAGATGTTAGTAGAAAAAAATATACTTCTTTATAGCAATATTGCAATTAGTAAACAATTTTAAATTATTTGACTACTCTGGTTAAAACAATTTGCACTACAAACCTAAGTGTTCATGATTATCATGATAAATTAAAATAATATGTGACCCTGGAGCACAAAACCAGTCATAAGTAGCACCTATTTTCCTATTTTGATACTGTAAAGCTGCTTTGACACAATCTGTATTGTTAAAAGCGCTATATAAATAAAGGTAAAAAAAAAAAAATTTTAAAATCTCATTAGGATATTAAGTAAAGATCATGTTCCGTGAAGATATTTTGTAAATTTCCTACTGTAAATATATCAAAACTTAATTTTTGATTAGTAATATGCATTGCTAAGAACATCATACTTCACGGAGGAATGGGTTTTGTTAATTTTCTTGTCACTGGGTAAATGACAAGACAATAAACGACTGAGCAGAGCATACTGTATTTCTTACAGTCTGGTAAAGTCCTTTATGGAAATACTGAAATCACAACACAGGCATATTAATTAAAAAATAAAAACCCAACTAATGCAGAACAGGAATGAGCCATTTTTCAATATCTGTATGTAACAAAATAATGCAAAAGTTGATATAATTTCTTGGGTCATCAGTTGGTTCACACAGAATATGCATACTGCATACTCTGATTTTGAAGGGAAATATTTAATAAACAGGGAGAACTTTGTAGATGATAGTCTTTTGCATTCTGTTTGAAATCTGCTGAGCTTTCTGCGGGCTCTGATTTCGTGCAGACCTGCTCATCAGTTCATAGTGTCCTAGCACATAAAAATCAGGTCATGAAGTACATCTCAAAATGCCACAATGCGTTTCCTCTCCTAAATGCAGGGACTTGCATATATAGGCATGATGAATTCGATGCAATGAAACACTCCCCTAATGAAGTGAGTCAGGAGAGGCAGGTGGTGAATCTACATACTGACATTAATGTTTCATGAACAGGGCCCGGGGAAAGGGCAAAGATATATTACCATAAGCTTTCCAGAACTATCATCTCAGCGTGTTGTTCCTCTGAGACTGTTTTCTTTTTTTAGAAGTTGCTGTTACTCATCTGCTGAGACAAACTCTTTTGAAATTCAGTTCATTTCATTTACGTTTCATTCAGTTCCAGTTTAATATACAAGTGTAGAATTCCATCTGCGGTATCGCCTGCATGCCGTCTTATTACAGAAGAGGAACAGACTTTTTTTTTTTAGATACGGGCGAACATTTGGTTACCCAAAGCGAAGTATCAAGTATTCAAAATGCAAATTGCTGTCCAGCAGGCTACAGGCACTAGCTGCCTTAAACAGCAGATTCAGGATAAAGAGAGAGAGAGATGGAGTAACAATTCAGCTAGTAAAGACATCTTGGAACAGGTTATTGATAGTGTCAGAGTGACCTCTTCTGGCATGGAGGCTATTACTTGAACATGAAGTCCCTATAGGGTAAACTTTCACCTGGGGAGCTGAGCTCAGCATGAGGCCGGACATACACAAACATGCATTATATGTGCTTTTACTGCTCTAATCCATTTCACTGTATGTTACAGCAGGATGGGAATCAAAGGTTGCTGATCATTAGCAGATGGTGCTAATTCAGCTCTCTCGGGCATTGGGTCATACATGGAGGAGCCTGGGTGTTCTTGCAACGCAGGCTTTTTCTGGAAGGTATATTTATTATCCGGAACAGTTTTTCTAATTCCACTTTTTAAACGGGATACATGGGGCAACAAAAACAGATAAAAATGGTATTTTATATATGGATACTTGTTTCTAATTCTATTGCTGAAATATTTGAATGCATTTTATATAGTACATAAAATAAGCTTTCCAGAATCATCTCAGCTTAATAAAATTTTAATGAAAAAAATACATGACTATAAAAGCTTTATACAGTACATAAAATGTATAAAACATATTTAGATACTATTTAGATGCTTGTTTTTAATTAATTATATTATACAGTATTCTATTCAAAGTCATACATGCATTTCATGTCAAATGAATTAAGAACATCTTTTTTCTAAATAAATAAATGAATTTTCCTAGTTCTTCTTTATAATCATCTTCCACATCAGTGATGTTGACCACAGATTCTCAGTAGAAGGGAAAGAGCAGTCTCTCTGTATGTGCACCCATCTCTTCCATCCTTCTCTGTAAGTAGGTCAGGAGCGTTTCTACAGTTCTCAGACAGCCTCTGACACACTTTTCTTGGGCATTTAGTTCATATCTTTTCTTAAGTGCTTTTGTGTGGTGATGGTCCCCGGAGATTTGTTCTCCCTGTTTCCTGCCCAGCCACAGACTGCTATAGGTTGCCCTCAGTCTACTTGTTTAACGCCCACATCTGTGTCCATTAAGGCATGTTTCATTGCCACAATGGCACTATATCCATTGACTTTTCTTAGCAGACAGCCACTATCTATTGATATTTTCAGTTAGAGATAATCTTATATTACCTGTAATTTGATCTAGGTCAAAATCAATGTTTTGTAGAGCTATGAAACTATTTGTAAGTGGCTGATCATTATTGTGACAGTGAAATCACACACGTTTTATTTGTTAAGCTTTTTTATTACAGTTAAAGGGGTTGTTTATAATAATAGGTCTATATGACTCATCTAAATCATCAACTAAATAAATTCAGTATGTGTATTTCTTCATTATTCTAAAAATCTATATTTTAAAAATCTAAGATATACAGTATGGTATGTATAGGATTTGTCACAACTTCTTTAACATTCACAAGTTTATAAAAGTACAAATATTCCATGCAGACTTTCAATTCATATGCATAAAAAATTAATTTGTTTTAGTAAATGCTCTCCAAACTAGTTTTACATGGAGTGTAGGACATGTCAACTTCCCAAGAGTATTTCATGTCCCATAAACACCATATGGCAAGACAAAATGTCATGGGATTCAGAATGCATTTATATTGTGTTACTTTGCAGGTCCTTTGGGGTTTGTATTACACCGTATTATAAAGTCTATTTTAAGAGTCTATTTGAAATAAGATACACAGAAATCAATACTCAGTTTTGCTGACTCCCACAGCTATTACATAATGCAGTCAGGTCGGAGAAACATGGTTTATGTTTCATATAGAAGAGTGTGAGTAGAGCACATGATTACAACATTTTTGAAGAGGCTCTGAACATTTACAGATATTATGATTATTTTATGTATTTCTGATAAGTTAACTGCTTATATTTTAAATTCAGATCTCTAAACTGCCTTGTATATCAGCCTGCCAGCAAAAATCATCTGGTCAAACAGAAGATTCTACACCTGATCCGTGGCTGTAATGACTGCACAATCACGAGAGCGGCACAAGCCACTGTTGCCCTTATTGATATTCACGAAGCCTGCCATGCGTGTGACTCACTTCTATTTCTGAATAGTGTTTTCTGAAGTGTTGGAAAATTACTCATCTTAAATTCCTCATCCCAGCGGGCCTGGCAACCATCTGTGATTTCAGCCTCTTCCTCTCCCTCTTTCTTCTCCTCCCTCTCTCCCTCCCTCTCATTTTCTCTGTCCGTATCTCTGTCCCTTCGAGAGCACAAGACATCTGGAGTTGTGCTCCTGTCTTGTTGTGCTCTAATAGAACAGGCTGTTTAGGACTCTGTTCTCCTTCCCGAATTTTATTCTCATGAATGCGATTAATAGATCTCGCTGAAGAGCCGTGTCTCCAGGTAACCTCTCTAGATGTGCTCATGATTACCCAAACAGCTATTTACATGGGGGTTTTGGGTCCTTCTGTTTCAGCTTTCTTCACAATAACACCTGTGCATTTTGAACAATGTTTGTAAATATTTCATATATGGCTGCCAGCTGATGCTTGATGAAAAATTCAATTAGAGTTGAATTTAAAATTATGGACAATATTGATAAGCAAATAATTATTTTAATGTTACGGCTGAAAACTGATAATTCTTCATTATTAAAATTCTACAGTTTTGTCTAAAATTAAAATGAGAAAAGAAATACTGTAAAACATTATAATAAATTATAAAAATAAATATTTATTTTAAATACTACAAGTGAATATAGGTGTCACAGTATTATGTGCAATATGAAAAAAAATATTCATTTTGAGATTTGCTAGAAAAATTAATTTAATTAAATTAATTTAATCCTAATTTTATTAAATTATAATTATTATTTTTAGTGATTTAAAAAATGCAAAAATAGTAGAAATGAGGATGCACAATTAAAGATACAATACTGATTGATATCAATAAATTAAATGATCTCTATTATCAACCAATAACTAACATAGAACCACTAATGCATCCCAATATTTAATGTAATTAATCGGTACCCTCAGTATGCATTTTCTGAGAGAACCCCACGGTGGCCGAGAGAGCTCAACGCGCTGCAAATGAAAAAACACATGCAAATAGAAAAAAACGCCTGCAAATTAAAAAAAACATCATCAATTTGACAACACATACGCTGCAAATGCTCACAACACAAACAAATAAAGAAACGCGCTGCAAATAAAGAAACGCGCTGCAAAAACAGAAACGGGCTGCAAATAGACACAGACCACATCAGAAATGTTTAAGGGGACAGCAAAGTGACAAACATGGCTGGGACATGCTTATCAATGTCTACTCTGAGATTTTTGTTTATTTTAATATCCTGATCATATTCATTAGCTCTCTTTTTTGTGGATATTATTATAAGCTGACGAAATACACAATTACTGTAACTGTGAAAGATTATGTAACTTACCTTACAAAAATTAACCATAGCCTACTATTAAAAATAATTATTGAATAAATACATTTATTAGGCTATATAAGAAAAATTAAAAGAAAAAATGGTTACTGTAACCATGCAAAAATTAACCATGTATTTACTACACTAACCATAGTTTTAACCATGATATTTGTACAACTGTGGTTATACAAATGGTAATCAATAAAAAAAAAACATGCTTAATTTTTTGTTTGTGTTGTGAGTATTTGCAGCGCGTTTCTGTTTTTGCAGCGAGTTTCTTTGTTTGTTTGTGTTGTGAGTAGCCTATTTGCAGGGCGTTTCTTTATTTGTTTGTGTTGTGAGTATTTGCAGCGCGTTTCTGTTTTTGCAGCGAGTTTCTTTGTTTGTTTGTGTTGTGAGTAGCCTATTTGCAGGGCGTTTCTTTATTTGTTTGTGTTGTGAGTATTTGCAGCGCGTTTCTGTTTTTGCAGCGAGTTTCTTTGTTTGTTTGTGTTGTGAGTAGCCTATTTGCAGGGCGTTTCTTTATTTGTTTGTGTTGTGAGTATTTGCAGCGCGTTTCTGTTTTTGCAGCGAGTTTCTTTGTTTGTTTGTGTTGTGAGTAGCCTATTTGCAGGGCGTTTCTTTATTTGTTTGTGTTGTGAGTATTTGCGTTTCTGTTTTTGCGGCATTTCTTTCTTTGTTTGTGTTGTGAGTATTTGCAGCGAGTTTCTGTTTTTGCAGCATTTCTTTCTTTGTTTGTGTTGTGAGTATTTGCAGCGCGTTTCTGTTTTTGCAGCGAGTTTCTTTGTTTGTTTGTGTTGTGAGTATTTGCAGCACATGTTCTGTCAAACTGATGAAGATGTTTTCTTCATTTGCTTGTGCTTTTTCTATTTGCATGTGTTTTCTGAAGTTGCAGCACGATGAGCTCTCTCGGCCACCGTAAGAACCCTTACATTTTTGTGGCTGACAAAGCACTGAATAAACATAACTTCAGAAGTCAGTATATTGTTTGATTTATTGTTTATTGTCCATATGAATTCATTTTATAGTGCATTATCAAGATGCATCCATCCTCCATCCTATTCTTTATCACATTACACAAGTGTTAAGTTTGACAAAAATGGCCTTCAGCATTTCACAGTGATGGACTTTTAACAACTCTTAAATCCCTAAATCCCTCGGTCTCAGCCACGTGCATAAACTGACATGTAAAGCCGTTTTGGATTATATGTAATCTTTTTGTTTCTCTGTATTGGCAGACTTTAATATGAGAGTGTATTTTTTTTAACACAACATTAAAATATGTGAAGTGTCATTAACCATCATCTGTTAGTTTGAGCCGGGGGTAAAGGACATCTGGTAATTTCCCTCTTGCTTCAAAGGTTGTCTTTATTCGTTTCCTCTGAATATTCTGTAATCTTAATGAACTCTCTTTCTCGTTTTTCACCACCTCTGCTGTTTTCTTTGAGTTCAATAAATTCGTTGTGCAGAGAGTCAGTGAAATGCACTACAATCTCCATTTGAAAATCACATCTGCATGTGTACGTGTGTGTATGTGTGCGCTCTTGAGCCGGACTGTTCCAGAAATTCATTTATCCCCATCACCATGTGAGTGCGGATAAGGTGATGGTGGCTAGTTTGAAGAAGACTCCCTTGAAAATCTTTAAGCCCCTTTTCAAAGGATTACCCACGGTGGCGTCGAACACTCGACAATGCATGTGGAGGTACTGAGGGACTAGCCGTAAGTTTAATTAGAAACATGGAGGGAGGTCGCTGGGCTATCTGCTAAAAAAATGAACACATTTTAGTCCCGGTCCCCATACAGACACTCTGCTGTCAGGATGCAGTGACTTCAAAGCGAAGAGCTGTGCGGGTATCAGGATTGCAGCTCTGTTTGGTTTGCTTGGAGAGATGTTTACAGACAGAACATGCTGGAAGCTCGGGCCGACCTTTCTGTGGGTCCTGTGTCAAACTCCTCAACTGTGCGCCGAATATAAATCAATGTCAGAGTGAACATGTACACATTTGTAAACAGTTAAAAGATGGAGTGAATCCCCCAAATCAGGGTTTCCCTTATGGGGGTTCCTGAAGGAACTGCAGGACATCAAAGCTAATCATTAATGAAATAAATAATATGTAGAATTACAAATTTAAAAGAAAAACAAAACACTTACTAAAAATATGAAATGTTTTATTTGTTTACCTGCATGTCATGTGACCATGAACTGACATCAGAGAACCCTGAACATGGAAATGTGTTGTTAAATTATTTAAATATTCATTTAAAATCACAGGAGGTAAGTAAATATTTTAGGTCTGACAAAAACGTTTGGAAATCCCTGGCCAAAAAAATCATTATTGTGTGTGAATTGGTATATAAGCTGCTGCTTTTAAAGGGGTGGTTGACTGGTTTTGTGTTGTGTTTATGGGGTGCAGTCTAACATGTGTTCATGCTTAGTTTAAAAAAAAAACGCATTATTTTTCACATAATTTACCTTTATTCTTCACCGCTCTGTCCCTTCTTTGATAAACGCGCTGATCATTTCCTGCTTTTATGAAGCCCTGCCCTCAGAAATACGCATGGACCCTGATTGGTTAGCTAGTCCAGTGTGTTGTGATTGGCTAAACCGCGAGAGAGAGAGATGCAGAGCAGGGTGACGCGAGGAACAGTATTAAGAACCGCTGCTTTAGAACATTGATTTTGAAACTTGTGAATCCATTAGAATCGTTAGAAGAAAGAATCATGATTCATATATGAATAGATTTTTACATGCACCCCTATTTTTCTTCCTCTTCTCTAAAGCAGTGCAGCATGGCCTCGCCCCCTTCGTAGCGTGTTCCCGGGGGCGGGGTTTATCAGGGTTTGTGACGTCACGAACCCGGGAAGTAACTCGTTGTAGTCCCTACGAGCCGTTTTTGTAAGCATTAAACTGCCAGAATTTTAAAAGACGATATCTCCGTCATGGACCCTGATGGGTTAGCTAGTCCAGTGTGTTGTGATTGGCTAAACCGCCTCTGGTGCGCGTCTAAAAGTCCCGCCCCTCAGCTCAGTGGCATGGGTTGTATTGTAAACAATGGCGTCGTCTATATTGCTTATCAATTTGAGCCCGATTAAGACGCAGAGGATATTAGTGAAGAGGATCTCGCAGAACCTGTGCAAGTTTGTTTGTTGTTGTCTCATACTTTTAGATACGCTGTTATTTGTGAATGCTACTGATTCTGTTAGCTTTTAATATAACTTAAGGTTTTATCCTGATTAAAGCTTTAATACAGTACGGCAACTGCACGCGCGTCCATGTATAACGCTTCTCATAGCTATGTGAAAATAAGTGTATGAATGGAACAGAGCTGAGCTGATGATCCGAATGAGAGAGAGAGAGAGAGAGAGAGAGAGAGAGAGAGAGAGAGAGAGATGCAGAGCAGGGGGCGCGAGGAAG
>NW_015542345.1:448864-483107 GCF_001515605.1 Sinocyclocheilus anshuiensis | reverse complement strand
GAGAGAGAGAGAGAGAGAGAGAGAGAGAGAGAGAGAGATGCAGAGCAGGGGACGCGAGGAACAGTATTGAGAACCGCTGCTTTAGAACATTGATTTTGAAACTTGTGAATCCATTAGAATCGTTAGAAGAAAGAATCATGATTCATATATGAATAGATTTTTACATGCACCCCTATTTTTCTTCCTCTTCTCTAAAGCAGTGCAGCATGGCCTCGCCCCCTTCGTAGCGTGTTCCCGGGGGCGGGGTTTATCAGGGTTTGTGACGTCACGAACCCGGGAAGTAACTCGTTGTAGTCCCTACGAGCCGTTTTTGTAGGCATTAAACTGCTATAATTTTAAAAGACGATATCTCCGTTTGCATTGAACTTTCAACTTCGTAACTTTGCAGATATTGTTTATGCTCACACAGCAATATTACACACTAACTAATGTTAAAAAAGTGAAATCGCAGTCAACCACCCACAAAGCACACTCTCTCTGAGGGTTGCCATGTCTGTTTATTATAAGCATCTTTGGGCTTGTTTTTCAATAAAGTCGCTATGAGTAGGTTGCAGTTTTTTATGTAATTATTTACAGAGTACAGTCATGTATTTGGGTCGTTTGGGATTGTTTTTTGGAAGGCAAGGTTTATTTTGGGCTAGTTTTGTCAAACCCAGTTACGTAATATTAGGGACCAAAAGTGCATTATGTCTGTTAATTTTAAATAAACCACAACTGACAGAAGTGTTGTTTTGTTTATGTTTGTAAAATGTTTTAGGGTTGCCATGTCTGATTCTTATAAACATCTTAAGGTGTGTTTTTATGAAGCTGATTACAAATAGTGTGCAATTTTTTTGTAGTTATTTACTTAGTACAGTCACACATTTAGTTGTTTAAGCTTATTTAAGGCAAGTTTTATTTCAGGCATGTTTTGTCAAATCCAGGTTTTAATAGCAAGATCTGGCAACACTGTCTGTAATATATAGGCTGCCAGGCAATTAAAGGTGACAAACAAATTTAGCTGTATAGTGTATACATGACCAATGATTCTTGGCATTAGTCTCATTAATCTAATTAGCAGATAATACACAGTAAGGTATAAGGAACAGTTTGGTTGTTTCAAATCATTTTGCTTGTGACAAACACATGAAATTGAAGTCCTTTGATATTTGGAATCAAATGAGCAAGCTTTGTGGTAATAACATTTGATCAAGTTCCACAAATGTCTCCTTAAGGGGTTTATTCAAATTTTCTAGTCACTGCAATCATGCTTCTTTTATAACACAAGAAGCTTGGCTTTGGAAATGGCATCATTTACAGTGGGTTGACCTCCTGAGGTGCCAAGCAGAATGTTTAATAATTACCTATGAAATATTGTCCCTGGTGCTCAAGGAGAAATAGACTGATTGTTTTTGGTAGAAAAAAAAAAGGAAAACCCGGGGCATCAACATCAGCAGGAAGCAGAAATTGGTTATTACATTCTAAGCTCTCATAATTTGGATGTCAGGCAGTCTTGTATAAACAAACACATACACACACAAACTACATCAACAACAACTTTTCTATAAACTTGTCATTATCAATTCCTCTCCTATGAAACCGTTAATGTCAGAGAGAAAATAGACCTTGCACACCCACATCTATTCATCTCAGTGATTAACGGTGTGAATACTAGCTTATATTTGGATTGCTTGGAAATTGACATTTATTATTCTTGATGACAAAATGCACAGGAGGTGGACTCCATCTCTGTCATCTTCTTTTCCCGCTGAGAGTAACGGGCAATTCAGACTCTGAGGAATCTCGGCTTCACTCATCAGGGTTTATTATTGAGCTGTGAAATTTCTGTGAAATGCAGTCCACCGTCTCTCAGGATAGATGTGCTGAAGTAAAGCGCTGGAGTAATTTGTGGATGTGCTGAATTCAAGGTCATGTTTTTGGTTCCAGATATGCTGAACAATCACAGATTTTGCACCACTAGTGAAATGGGAGCCTGGGGCCTCTGTAGCTACACTATAAGAACATTCCTCTAATGAATAATGCTGAAAAAAATCATCAAAGATTGAATTGATTAATGTAGGTTTTTTTTTTTTGGTTTACTCACTGTTCTTAAGTTCTAACAACTTACACATTTCAGAAACAGACTCAACTAATACAAATGCTTCTTTGCATGGACCTGGATTTTGGGAGAGTATGTTTTAAAGCAAGATTATGTTAGTTATTCAGTTATTTGGGGATTTAGAAGCATTATGGTGAGGAGGGGTGCTTGTGCTGAGGATGGCTAAATTACATAAATAATATATATTTTCACTTAAAATGCAAATGCATTACAAATGTCGGTGCAGTGACAGGCCTCTGCTTCCTCCTGACATAATTCACCATATGTATGCATCATAAAAACAAGATATGTTTAGCATGCAAGCAAGTGTTTTAACTAGTTAACTACAAGAGATTTGGTTGGGTTGTTGCATTTACTTAATTCAGTTTAGTTTTGCTACACATACACTGAAATAAGTGAAGCAATGAAAGTGAGTGAAGTTATCCATTTTTAGTACAAATAGGTCTAGACTGTGAAAATGTGTAGTTTGTGTTTTATGTATATGTGAC
The DNA here is from genome assembly GCF_001515605.1 of Sinocyclocheilus anshuiensis. Taxonomy (NCBI): domain Eukaryota; kingdom Metazoa; phylum Chordata; class Actinopteri; order Cypriniformes; family Cyprinidae; genus Sinocyclocheilus; species Sinocyclocheilus anshuiensis. The sequence continues at coordinate 480,521 of NW_015542345.1, read as the reverse complement.
GTTGTAATGGTATTTCATGAGTGATTTTAATGTTTGTGTGAGTACAGTTATGAAAAAATAATGATGTTGGTTTGAGATCAAATGAATTGCTACAAAGTGAACTACAAATTAACAATATAATTATTTTTTTAAATCAGTAAATTAAAAGCATGTTCTAGAAATTACTTAATCTGAACAAGTAATGATGCCAGGTTATAAATCATGGCAAATACTTCTGTCTCTCTAAGTCTAAACATGTTGATTTGTAGTACTCCAGGTTAATACAGTTGTGTATCTGTGACTCAGACCAATTAAAGTCACCATGAAATCAAAATGGACAGTTTTTTAATTAAATACTGCTTATTATAAATAATTTATCTGTGCACATCATTATTCTTTTAAAATCCCTAGCATCTCATCTCTTATAAGCAACCTGACTCATGTGAGATTGCAGCCATCAGCAATCAACAACCATCCAATCAATTCCTCAAGGAAAACATCAAATCCCGTCCTAAATTTTTTTCTCATTCAAAAGTCCATTTCAATGTATGTCACAACTGAAAAGAAAAGATGATCACGATTTCCATTGCATGTCAACTTTACATAGCCACCCCTTTCAAAACTTTTAATCTCCAACCAGCTAAAAATACCTGACCTCTTTATCAAAAAAGGCTGAAGTGTACTTTGTAAATGGCTCTCCATTGGATATTATAAATGATGCAGGTAGTGGATTTATAGCTTGTAAACGCTAGCTCTTAGTTCATTGGAAATATTGCAGAAAACTAAAACAGTCATTTCAGTACTGCGTTATAAGATGATGGGAAAGTTTTTTTTCCTTGTTGTAGGCAATCTGCCAAAAATAAATTTATATGAAGTTCCTGGGAGCTTGACACAATTTTACAGATTCAGCACACCTCAGCAACCACCCAGAACACCACAGCAGTGAGTTTTTAACAGACAAGCACATTTTACAGAGAAAATGTAAAAATCTAGTTCTTGTTATTGTAATTAATTTAGCCTGATCTCATGAGGAAAGGTGTGACTATGCATATGTTTTCCTAAAATGTAAACCTGCAGGTACAAAACTTTTCCACTTTATAAAGTGAATGGGGTCACCACTAAAAACTGTAGGCTCTGGCATAGGAAGTCTGTTTAACGTTATACTGTCTTGGACAGCTTGTGCAAGGTAAGACACACCAGCATTGGGAGTTGGTGATGATACCCTTTCATTGAGTGTTGGCTTAACTTTTCTCATGAAATCAGACAGAATTAATTATACCAGTCCATGCTGTTGCAGACCATTTACAGAAAGTGCTTGTCAACGTTTTAACCTGAAACGTAATGGCATTTTATAAATGTATCACAAATATGTGTAAATGAACAATGTTGCATCTTTGGAATATTACAAAAGCATATTACAAAAGCAAACACTCCTACCATAAAACTCCTAACTGACCCCGGTCTAGTCACGCACTACAGACATCAGGCACTGTTAAATGAAGTAAACAAATTCATGAGTAATTATGATTCATGCAGCCCAACTGTCAGACAGAGAAGGACACAATTCCCACTGGGAGCTTAACTAACCTTAGCTGTTTGCCAGGTCATTCCTGCAGGGCTTGGGAGGCCAAAGTAAAGTCAACCCAATATACAGTGTTTTCCACAGCCCTTTCCCATTCGGCTTATTCTAGACGTGACAGAATTAGACCTTTCGTCTCCAACACTTCAGAACAAAACCAGCCTGCATTGGAAAATTAGCCATATAAAGAGGACCTAGACTGGAAGGATGTGTGGTTAACTTTGGGAAATGTCAGGGTTAGGAGTGCAATAACAGCTCTGGGCGAATATGTTTGGATGTCTTTGAGACATTGTTGATGATTCAGATGTTCATCTGCTGAAAATATTCAGACCTCCCCTGCAGTGTCATTGTCCTGGCAGCAAATCAACAAAAGCAATTCACAAGAGCGTGAACTGGCCACACATGGATTGATGCATTAAGTCTGTCAATATGTTAAAGAAATATTGAAATGAAAGATGTTAGCAGCTGAAACATATACTAGACTATTTGTGTGAAACAAAATAATCAAATGGCACAGTAAATAAAAGATAAACACAGTCACTTACTACAGAAGCAGTGCTGTAGTGTTTGTGGTCTGCATGTCAGATGATTAGAGATGATTCCCAGCACTGTACAACACTGACTAATAGATCTGACTGCATAAGAGATCTAAATCATCTAGATGAACCAGACACTATAGAGAAAGCAAGATCATATTTACAGTTTTCAGCCAATTGTCCTGTGTGAACTCCAGCCGTTTCAATAGGAATACACATGATCGTGAATTTCAGGGGCAAAAGTTTCACATTGACCAATAGGCTATAGGGTGGATTTATCATTTTGACCTTTCAGTATAGATGTACATTTTTTAACTAAATGTGACCACATTTTTATGCATCTCCAAGCAATGCAAAGTAGTGGTGTTTCATTCCTGAATAAAACAGTGTTTTTGAATGAATCGGTTTAGTGAATATTTAGTGATTCACTCACAAAGACAGTCACCTGTTTAGTTCCTAAACAAATCAGTGTTTTGAATTAATCTGTTAAGGGAATGATTCATTCTTCACTCATAAAGATAGCAAGCTTTGTTTTGTTTTACCAAACTGGTGACTCACAGTGACTTAATTATAAAGTCTGTGGCTGCATCTGAAATCACATATGCTCACTTCTTTTGAATAAGTAATTACTTGGCATCCATTTAAAAAGTACATTCTATATAGTATGAATATTATCCGGATATATTGAATGTTGTCATTGACATGTGACCTACCAGCATCAGTTGCATCGCTTCACTGCCATTCACAAATCCTCTCCCATGGTGTCATGGGATAGTAAAGTGTTTATTGTATATAAAATTGGGGAATTGTTTACCTACTGTTTTATGAACACTGTGAATTCAGAAATACTGCTCTATTCACAGAATGTTTTTCACCTACTAGATTGTAAGGAAGTATTTTATTTTGCTTGTTTAATTCCCGAATGAATCAATGTTTTGAACAAATCAACTGAGTGAATGAATCAGTGACTTACCCATAGTCACTTTTTTAGTTCAGGAATGAATCAATGTTTTGATTCAGTGACTCACTCAAAAAGATATTCGCTTGTCATCACCTACTGGTGTATGTTTTTTCTTACTATGTTGTATTAGATATCTGTTATTGGCCAATGTTTAAAAGTTACGGACATAATAATTGAACACACTTATCAGATTTGTCTGTTTTAGAGAATAAAAGACATCTGTTTTATTTACAGAGCATCCTGCTGACATTTTACAATGGATCAGGTATCTGACAACCATCAACATATTAATCAATTTTCTAATCATATCTTGTGATGAACTATAATATATGTAGGATAATTAATTGACAAGCTAACACACATTCTATATCCACTGAGTAATTAACAATAAATACAGGTTGTTTAGTGAGGCTGGAAGACAAATTTCAAATTTCAAATCTGAGAATGACATAAATTATTAAACTAATAAAAGTGTTAATTTAAAAGCTCATCCATGTTAAAACACTGTAAGCAGTGGCAGTTTCCTGCAAAGCTGACATAGAAAGTGAAGGCAAATCTAATGTGATATGAATTGATTTGTATGTGTGCACATACGTATGTTTAAATATTTTTAGTGCATAAAATATACACCATGTATCATGTTTAAGAGTGGTGAAACCCTCATTAAACATGTAGTGGTCTCCAGTGGGCCGGATTTAATGGGATTGCACTTAAATGTCTCAGATTGGTCAAATTAAAAATTAATCTTTTGGATGCTAATATACAAATTGACTCCAGCATCACTGCAGAGATTGAATAAAAGCGACTTTTTACCATTAGGCTAAACGTAAGTGAGGTTGATTTCTCTGCATTATACAGTCAGAGAGAGCCTCGAAAAAGACATAAAGCCACAGTATGAGGTGTGGTTGTTAACATTCTTTAATTTAATGCAAAACACTCTCTGTCTCTGTCTCTCTGTTCATCTTTTTTTATAAGCAGACTGTGCTAATGAAGGGAAAAATTTGCGCAATGCTTGCAATATCACACCCATGAAGTCATATTTCACCTCGGACAGACTTCAAAGTAAGTTATTTCATGTCTGAATGAATATGTACTCAAGGATATATCTATCCATCTAATACCATATGAAATGTAATCTTTCTCCCAGGAGTGGATGAAAAGATAATTAGTACTTCTCTCGCTCCCTACTGCTGTCTTTCCGTCCGTAGATGATGCTCTGTGTGTTTCTCTCTCTTTTTTCATCACTACACTTATTGAGAAGTGAAATCTTATATCTGATTCGGTTTCCATGGCAGCTCCTGGTGGGGTGTCAATACAGCAAGAGAGTGATATGAGCGAACATCATGTTTACGTGTGAACGGAGAGTGTGTGAGTGTGTTTGCGAGTGAGAGAGACAGGCAGACAGCGTGATTGTGGGGGTAGACAGATAGGTGTGAGCATGATCAAATTAGCACACTGGCACTTCCTCCAGTCCTCTGGAGAAAGAAGAGAACAGGTGTAGTTAAAAACCTAGCTTTCCCTCGTTTTACTTTGCAGTAACAAAAGAAAGAGGGTTAATAAATGCAGGTCTGATCATTTAGATGTGTTTCTACTGCTTAATGCTTTATTTAAGCAGTTCGATATGAGAGGCTGTGCTATATTGTGAATAGATCTAATAAAAAGTGCCTGGGTGATATTTCATTGCAAAATCAAAAGAAAATAATATATGTTCTTATTATTTAAGAAAATGAGGCCTATTTTAAGGCCATTATAAGATTTATATTGTGACAAGTTAAGTACATTTACCTGCATAAAATCTCCTTATTCTTCCTCTAATGCAAAATAATAATAATATTACATTTAAATAGTAAACTTACTCCTACAGCATGGTAGTGTGCGGCACTGAATCTATGCTTGCTTTAATAAAAATAAATGTTTGTGTTTTGTTTTCTGGATGCATGATCTAGTAATTAGAATAAAATACTGAGAGCTTGGTGGAAAATTATGTCTAAAAAATTATGTAAAAACATTTTTACAGATGCTGTACAGTAATGCAAACATGATGTTTCAAACATCAATACGATTTAGACAATGCCAATTACAATGTCGAGATGCCTATAGGAGTCATACGCTCTCAGAAAAAAAAGGTACAAAAGCTGTCACTTTTCAAAAGGTACACTTTTGTACCTTATTTACCCCTAAATGGTGCATATTAGTACTTTGAAGGTACATATTGTATTAGTACCTAAAATCTACGTATTAGTATCTAAAGTGTACTCTACAGTACTGTACCTTTTATTTGAGCTTGTATATGAGGCTTATTCTGTGCATGTTGGGAAGAACTTGTTTCATGTTTGTTGGCTGCCACTTCTCATATAGTCAGACTGCATTTCAGTTGTTCAGAAAAGAAGAGAAACTGCAGCAGTCATCCAAGAAGAAAGTAGAAGAATAGACATGGCATGAAAAGATTGTTTTTGTATGTGAATATATCCGCTGGTATGCGTGCAGTGAATGGGCAATTGGGTCAAAGACCAACTCATGGCGTTTCAATTAATTTAAAAGACTAAAGCATGAAATCTACATTACTTTTGACTCAGGGGCTGACAAAGTATAATGTTTCTATTCATATTAGGTTAACTCAACAACCATCTACATTAGATTTTACAATACTGAAGGATTGTCTTCATCTTAAATGATGCATGGACATATAGGATTCAAAATGCAAGTATTATATAAAACATTCACTGTACATGTAAGAAAGTAAGGTATATGGCTTGTGCTCAGACCAACTTGTTGGACAAAGTTGCACAAATAAATGCATAAAATGAGAGGTAGAAATATTCAGAGAGAGAAAGTCATTGAATGTTATGTTCAGCATCCAGTTCACTGTTTGGGCATGTGGATGGTACTGACTTGCAGTGCAGCTGTGAACCACGTCAGCATTTAAGCCTCCGTTAAGGAGATATCCCATGACATTCCATGAAGGCACTAAAACTTTTCTCACGCCACCCTGTAGGCGATCCCTGACCCACGCTAAACAGGATGGCCATCAGTCAGGCTTTAAAGTGTACAGTTATGAATATATTATGCTGAGATTTATTCAATCCCATTATGCATATGATAACTGAATCTGTATCTCTGAGTAATTACATCCCATGAGTAATAGTTTGGTGTCATCTTGCTGTCTGAGTATATGCTGTTCCTTAGTATTAGTAAACATGCTTTTCCATGATATAAAACAAAGGTGCACCAAGTAACTTTTGTTTATGTATATGATATAGAACAGCAGTTTTGGACTTTATACTGATAGCTGTCAGCATCACAAAAAGTTAAATTATACCTGATAAATTCATAATAAATTAGCTATAAATATAGCATTAATTAGCTATATAAATTGTGTGTGTGTGTGTGTGTGTGTGTGTGTGTGTGTGTGTATGTGTGTGTGTATACACACACATACATACACACACATATATGATATATATAGTATGTACAGAATTTATTGTATATATATATTAAATATATATATATATACAGGTGCATCTCAATAAATTAGAATGTAGTGGAAAAGTTCATTTATTTCAGTAATTCAACTCAAATTGTGAAACTCGTGTATTAAATAAATTCAATGCACACAGACTGAAGTAGTTTAAGTCTTTGGTTCTTTTAATTGTGATGATTTTGGCTCACATTTAACAAAAACCCACCAATTCACTATCTCAACAAATTAGATATATATATATATATATATATATATATATTGTTTATGTTTAATTCATATCCCAACAATCCCACTTCATTAAAAGTTAATGCAACCTCAAGTGTATTATAGTCATGAATATAAAACATCAGGGATTGAGGATTTAATTTAAAACCCATTATTACAGTAGAAAGTGAGTCAGAGTGAATCTTTGTTCTCTTGACACCAGATAATGAAGAGTTTTTGTTTAGTGACTGCCAGGTGTTTTTACTTTCTAGAGAGACTGGAAGAATTAAGGATTTGGGTCTGTGTATGTTTTTATGATGCCATCAGCCAATCAGAGTTGTTGTTACCCATGATCAAATATGGCAGATTCAAACTATGTACTTCCAACCACCCAAACAAGTGCCGTTGAGATGAATAGGATTGCTAACATTCTCTTCCAGGTATTATAGAATGTCTTGTCTCATGTACGTACCATGTCACTCTATGATGTGTTTGTAATTTTATTTTATTCATTGCGAAAGATGTCTCCCTTTTCTCTCACACCCTCTCTGCTACTTTGTAATTCAGAAAGCCCAAACTGCAGCTCAAGAAAGGAAAGCTAATGACTAGCCTGAACAGAGAAGCGCATGGTGGGGGAGCTGTCAGTCAAAATGTGTCACCGGCCGTATGTGGCAACAATTAACGCCTACAAGATAAGGTAAACACGTCTTAGACTTCTCCTTCTGGCTCATTTAATAGACAATGCCTGTGTTTATTCCATCTGGATGCACAAAATGATGTGAAACCAGGAAATGTAGAAAAGGACTAAAAGTGTCGGTCTGGGGAATGAAAGTTTACTGCATCCTCTGTAGGAAGTGCTTGAATTACAGCCTGGTGTTTGAGACAAGGTACAGCAGAGCCTGGTCCAAACTCTGTTTAAAGAGAAATGACAGCGGCATTTATACTGACAGAAATGTTGTATTCAAGGCAGAAGACAAGCCGGAGAATGTCATTTGGGATGTTTAACCGCTTAGTTTTGAGGTCACGCTTGCTTTGCTTCACTAGTGATATGAAAAGCCATGAGAAGGAACAGGAGGGAGGCAGAATTTTAGCATGCTTTCTATATTTGCTACAGCTTTTAAGGGTGGCCGTATGTGCTGAGTTGCCCCTTGGGTAATCCGAATATGTGTGTTTGTGTGGATGCATTCAACAAAGCAAAAAATGGCAAATTCAGACCCAAATGTTGTTCAAAGCTGCCCTGCTCAAATTTTAGCATTCTAGGTCATTCTAGTCCATTACATCTCTATGTAGTCCATTGCATCTCTGTGTTATTTATTTATTTATTCATTCATTCATTTTGTTCAGTTATGCCAACCAATCAAAATATGTATTGTTGGTACAGTGTTAAAGAGGGAAGCAACAAACAGAAATAGACAGAAACTGCAAACGCAAAAATAATACTAACATATTTTATTTAGGATTTGGTTCATTTTTAGAATTTTTAATAGCTTTTATTTTAATGACCAGTCCAGATAATTTGTATTTATTACATATAATAATTGATCTATCTATCTATCTATCTATCTATCTATCTGTCTATCTGTCTGTCTGTCTGTCTGTCTGTGTGTAAGTGTGCGTGCGTGCGTGTGTGTGTGTGTGTGTGTGTGTGTGTGTGTGTTATATCATTCAAAAGTTTGGGGTCAGTAAGCTTTTTTTTTTTTACGTTTTTGAAAGTCTCTTATGTTTACCAGCGTTGCATTTATTTGATCAAAAATACAATAAAAAAGGTATTCTATTTTAAAATGCAGTTTATTCTTGTGATGGTAACGCTGAATTGTCATCAGCCATTATTCCAGTCACATGATTTTATTCTCAAGAAACTTATTTAGAAATGTATTATTATTATTACCAATGTTTAAAAATGTTAATATTTTTGTGGAAACTGTTACATTTTTTTCAGTATTCTTCTGTTGTATAAATATAAGTCTTCAAATCTGCTTTGAATGATTCATTCCTCTAATTATATTCCATTTGCCAACCAACCTGTCACGAATTCGGTCCATGGACTTCCGTTTATTCACCACCAGAGGTCACCCTTTCCATTACATTGACTCTCGCACAACACAAACTGTTGCATAGCACCCCGGACTACATATCCCATCATTCTTTGCACGATTTGCACACTGCACTGATTGCACTCATTGCACACAGCTGTTTCTAATCACCTCACTCACTATATAACACCCACTCTAACCACCTTTCTCTGCTGAGTATTGTTTAGCCCGTACCCCATTCCGAATCTCTGTGTTTTCCTTGTTTTGCCTTGCCTTGCCTGTTTCCGCGGTTTCTGATCTTTGCCTGTTTTCCTGGATTTTTCCCTCTCGTCTCGCCCCTGTGATTCTGTCTGCCGATCGGTGACCTACGCTAGCCCTGGGACTATTCTTGTGTTTTGCCCGCCATATACCTGTTTGCCATTGTTTGACCCTGCCTGTTTACCACGTCTCTTTAATAAAGCTTGCAGATGGATCCACACGTCTCACGTCTCGTCAGCCCCGTTACACAACCCTAAAGCCAATGTGCCAACCATCTCAACTCACACTCTTTTCTTAAACAATATTATCCAAGCGACATGATTTATTTTAGGCTTCTAAGTATTATTCCACTGTCTCTGCCAATTCACAGCTCCTCCGTCATACTATACACATATACTATGCTGTCATGCAAGCAGCAGTGAGACCTTGCGTGCGAAGGACACATGTAATATGCATTTGGCCGCCTGTCTGCTGAGTTACTGCAGCAACGAGGCTGTGTTAGCCATGCATGGGTTAGCATGACTGACAAACACACACATACATACACACACACACACACACAAAATAATAAACATATGTCATTTAACAAACTTCCTGATGATTAGGGAACTTCTCACTGTTCCCCCAGAAGATGGCCAACAAGCTCCATGCTGACAAGCGATTCACACATGCAAGTTTGCCAAGCCAAGTTCTGACAGGTGTTAAAATGCAGACGTGGACGTGAACGCTCACATAGATCCGACCAGGCCGCTGGCAGAGAAGAAAAGACTGATTGCTTATGTGAGTATGCTTTGCACTTTTCTGCCGGCAAGAGAATTTAGCGCCAGTGTTGTCTTTCGCCCAATAAAGTGCTGTCACTTCTCTACAGTCATCTGGCTGTGCGCCTTCCTGTTAAGGGATTCACGTTCACACGCTCAGCTGTCACATCAGCATCAGAAATGTCAAGTGGAAAGAGAGAAGTCTTGTGACAGGCCATGCAAAAAGTCTTGCCTGAAATCTGCAATCACAGGTGCAAAGTCCCTGCAAGAAAGTTACAACCAAGTAAACATTGGATTACTCGCAGTTCAGGACATTCAAAGGTCATGGATGTGTTAAAAGATGTGTATCTCAGAGAACAAGAAGAATAAAGATTACATAAGAGATAGACACTGGCCCAGTGTTCGGTACTTGAAGAAACAAAAAGGGAATGATGGGACGAATTTTATCCAGAACATGTGCAGGTGTTATTTGACAAAAAAAAAAAGTAATACAGGAATACAATTTTAAATATCAAAAGAGAATATATAAAATAATATATTTACATAACATATATATATATATATGTGTGTGTATGCACAATTTATTATTTACTTAAATATATTTAAAACAAATTAATTTTAATTAAATTATTTACAAATATATATAACAGAAAAGTTAGTTTCACAATATTAAAATTATTCTCTCTCTCTCTATATCCTGCTACTATATATTTTTAATATCATTTCTTATTTGTCTGCATTGACTTTGAGCGACTTTGAGGTTTCGTGCAAATCACAAATCACACTGTCAGTTTCCATATGTGATAACGCAATGATTAGCATTTTGCTTAATCTTAAGAGGCACAAACCTGAAAACAGTCATATTCCTTTAAATACCTCTCTCCTTTAATGAGTAAATAAATGAATAACTCATCTAGCTTGAAGATCAACTTAACCCATAACCCTTATCCCACAGATGCCCTATAGGCAGTGGGAGTGCTGGAAATGTGTCATGTTGTAAATCCTGAGGTACAGAGTGCTTCTTTAATAGGAACAGGCATGAATATTCAGAATCTGTACCCAGGTTTTAGGCATTCACAAAACAACATGTTGTACTAATATATTTAACTCTTGAGAGTATAGAATGTCCTAGAAAAAACATTCATACAAATGATTAAAATATAAGTCCTTGTTAATGTTCAGTATACAGGGCAATGTTTTCGTAGATAAAAATAACGCTGTAGAAGTGGTGAATAAATATAAAAGCTATTGCCAGAAATCTGGACATTCAGGGCAGAGCCATCACGATTGGGGTCAATGTGAGTGAAATTAAAATAAAAATACTGGCTTTTTATTTGTTGTGCAACAAGGACAGTTCAAATCCCAGATGACGTGAAAAAATCTCATCTAGTATAAAAACGAACTGCCAAGGCCAAGCGTACAAGTGCAACCAAGCAAAAGGCTACACATCATGAATCAGGTGATGGGTGATAATCTGCACAAACATCCACAAGCTATTAAGAAGGGAGGGGTGGTTCTTACAGGGGCCTCGTGGCCTGGGGAGGTACAATATGTTTGGGATGGAGAGCGACTGCTGATGACATGCTGTTCTGTGTGCTGTGGAGTGACAGATGTAGGCTGTGCTGCTGCGCCTCAGGATGAGTGTTGGCATGGTCAACAAGCAAGAGGTTAAGAGGTCGTGTTATTAACGGCATATCCAACAGGGGGCAGTACACGTACATCCTGTCATCATTTACTCAACCAAAATCCATTTTCTTTCTTCTGTGGAACACATAAAGAGATGTTTTGGCCATTTACGTTGTTACGAAAAACTTTCAAATAAATGCTGTTATTTGCAACTGTTTTTAACATTTATAATTATAATAATAAAATTCAGCCATTCTTGAGACATGGGACAAAACAGGTCCAGCAAGGGTAACTGCTATTAGGTTTAAAAATGAAAAATATTTTCAATTTTAAATGATTTCATTTGTCTGAGTACAAGGTTTTATTTTTTTCAATTTTGCACCGTTTTGTCCCACTTCTCAAGAATGACTGAATTTATGTTTCTTGAGCAGCAAATCAGCATATCAGAATGATTTCTGAGTAATGTCTGCTGTAAATTCAGCTTTGCCATCACAAGTTTCAATTAATAAATTACATTTTAAAATATATTAAAATAGAAAACATTTTTTTCTGTTCTATTATATATTGTTTGGGAAGCAATCATTATTTTTGGAATTCCATTCTGAGTTTTCTAGTAACTAAATGCATCATATTTAGGCGAAACGTTCATGAAAATACTGTATATGACAAAGCGGTTTCACGATTAGTAATAAGAAAGAAATAGAAACATTGAGGATCGAGATTTTAGCACATATTCATCTCTAATGGGACTTGAACCTGCAACATTTGAATTGCTAACCCGGCTCCTTAACTCCACCATCAACCCTGTACCTTCTACTAACTGTAGAAATGGAGCTCTTCTGCTGTTGGTAGCCGGGGTGTTTATGACATCCACAATCACAGGTCTATACTTGTAAAGTGCAGCGGCCACTGTAATAACATTTGAATCGTCAGTGTGAATAAACTGCAAATTTTCTGAGGCATGAACTTAATTTACTGATTCCATATCAAACGGTCAGAGCGGTTAGGCTTCTGTCTGTGAGCTGTGAATTGAACCATTAACTGTTTAGACCCCTGCAGATTAAGGGAGATGCTTTTGCTTTTCCATCCTGGTGTCTGGTCTTAGATTTTATACCAATACCTATTAGTGAGAAAGGATAAAGTGTTACATTGATTTTGTAACAAACATGCAGCTTTTCGCTGCACAATATGTTAACTGATGGATTGGAGTTGTGTGATGTTTTTTATCAGCTGTTTGGACTCATTCTGACGGCACCCATTCACTGCAATGGATCCATTGGTGAGCAAGTGATGTAATGCTACATTTCTCCAACTCTGTTCTGATGAAGAAAAAAAAAACCTCATGCATCTTGGATGAGTAGACTCTGTATTTTAATTTTTCTGTGCATCCATCCCTCACAGCCTTGATTTCATTCATGTAAAATTGAATATGGCATCTAACATGACTAAAATCGGTTGCTGTAGCAATGTGCAGTGTTTAGTATTGTACTGACAGAACATGCCACTCATGTTGTAAAGAGACACAGGCACAAAAAAAGTGTGCCCTTTCAAAGATGATGCACAACATAATGGACGGCAGATTGTTGCAAAGGCTTTATGATAGTTTGGTGTGCAGTGACCTCTAGTGGAGAAAGACACAAATCAAGTGTATTCCGAGAGATTCATTCAAAAACGAACTTGTATTCTCAGTCCAGTTTAAAGGAACAAAGGATCCGTTTCTCTCCATAAGTGTATGGATTTGCAATAGTTCATTTTAAAAAGATACCGTTTTTTATTTCTATGTGCCTATGCCATATTGGTCATTTTATTTCACTGATACCATAAATACAAATACAAACTAAAATTTAGGGTCCGGAAAATTTAAAAAAGAAAGAAAGAAAGAAAGAAAGAGAGAGAAAGAAATTAGCGCTTTCATTCAGCAATCATGCATTAAGTTGATCAAAACTTAAATTGTTACAAAAAAATAAATAAATCAAATTTAAAAAATGCTGTTTTGAGCTTTCTATTTACCAAAGGAAACAAAATTATCACAAAACAAAATAATAAATGCAGTGAGCATAACTTATTAGACATAGACTTATTTCAAACACATTTAATAATTTTATTGACCACTAAGTTTTGAATGGTACTGTAGTTCAGTTACAATTCACTCAGATTATTAAGGCCAATACATCTCTCAACAATGCCAGTTATTGTGTAAAATAATAAATGAAAAAAAGTCCAGTTCAGTTTTGTGTGGTGCCCATAAGCAGTACGTAAAAAATATTTTAAAAAATAATGTCTGATTTTCAAGTACATTTTTGTTAACTTCGGTATGACAAAGAATTTTTAATGTAGGCTATTAAACAGGCCTAGCTGTCATCAAATATAATGCATCAAACTCAGGACTAACAAATAAAAATAAACATGAAAGTTAAATCAATAACCTTGGATTACTTGCAATTAACACACAGAACAGGAGATATAACAAAGAGAGCGAGAGAGAGAGAGAGAGAGAGAGAGAGAGAGAGAGAGAGTGTGTTAAACAGCACACCTGGCCTCTCCTTCCCTAATCGCATTGTTTTGTGCAACAGCCAAGAATATAAAAACTTTGTCTTGGGGAAGAAAGACTTTGGCCCTGTTTTTCACCAGCTGTTGATCTTTGACTAATGGAACTGGGAAGTCTAAGAAGTCTAAGTCTAAGTCTAGTCTGGGAACTGGTCTAAACTTCAAAAAACAAGTCGTTCAGAAGCAGAAAAAACATCCCACATTGCAGTTGAGTCAAAACTGGTAAAAGAGACAATGTGAATATAGGGCAATCTCAGGTCAACACCACTATTGTTTTCAAGACAATAGATCAAGGGTGCTGGTTTTGCTTATATGGGTCAAGGTGTGCAGAGGTTAACCTGTTTACTGAAGATTAAACTCCAGCGCTCCACCTCACCGAGATGTTTGGCAGGAAAAGGTTTATACGGTGACACGCAGTTAGATTGTCAATCTGATAAAACATACTGTATACTTTCCTTTACATAAACAACATATAAAAAAGTGTTTTCACAAGAGGTGCTTATTTCACGTAATAAAATAAACATAGCTATACCATTTAGTAGTTTGGAAACACTTTAGTACGTTAATACATTTATTTACCAAGGTTGTATTCAATTAACCAAAAATTACAACATGTTCTATTATAAACACATTGTTCATCAAATAATGTTAAATCTGTAGTTTTGCAGACCCTTGGCATTTAAGGCAGGTTATTAAATAATCAGGTGAAGTTTCATTCCATGCTTTCTGTAGCATGTCTCATAAATGTTATTGGCTTGCAGGGTGCTTCTCAGTGCCTCAACATTAGTTTTATTTTTTGGCCATTGTTCTGTTGTCAGATACCTTTGTATTTGAAACTCTTGCATCTTGTAATTGGTGTTTGCTATGACCTGTTCAGTGAATCTGCCAGCTGTATCTGTGGCTTTCACTTCTCTTTCTGTCCTGGTTAAGTCCAGTTTGCTTTCATGATATATTATAAATATAAGTAGCACAACCATTTGTCACTGTGTTGAGATAAAAATAAAAAAAATTCTGCAGCAAACTAGCAGCTCAATAGAATGATTGCTTTTGCATGACTTTACACAAGAGAAAATTAAATCATGGCTGCTAAAAATAGTAGATTGAATTATGAAACGAATAATGAAAAGTAATAATATTTTGCAGCATTAATGCAGTGATGTACTGGAATTATAATACTTTTAAATGCTATCTTGGTGAAGTTTCAGTTTATTTCAAAAACACAAATATACACTACCGTTTAAAAGTTAGCATTCTAATATGCTGATTCGGTGTTCAATAAACATTTATAATTACTAATATCAATGTTAAAAGCAGCTATGCTGCTTAATACTTTTGTGGGAATCATGATACATTTTTCCAGGATTTATTGATGGAACAAAGTTATTTATCATTTATTTGAAATATTTTTTTTTTTTTGTTAAAATGTACAGGTTTGTTTGTTTGTTTTGTTTTGTTTTACTGACCACAAATTTTTTAACAGTACTGGAAAATAGTAATCAGTTGATTTACTTGTAAGGATGAGAATAAAAGAAATAAAGCATAAATCATCTGTTTTATAATATGCTGTCACACATCATGTATACTGCTGTAAACAGGCACAAGTTATTGTACATTTATGTTTTGGCACAGTTATACTGTATGCAATTATGATAGCAAACAAAACTGCTTTTTCTCCTTTTTTTTTTTTTTTTTGCAAGACTGCAGATGAACACATAGCCTGTGTTCTGCTCTCTCTTACCCTGTCCTCCTGAGGTACAGCAAGAGAGAGGGAGGAGGGGGCAATGGCCTCAGGCTTGGGATAGCCCTCCATAGGGACAGCGATGAGGACCAGTCCTGGATGTGTGTCCACCCTGAGCTCTGTATTACTGAAGTATCCAGGGTCTGAGATGCAGTCTGTGTAACTACCCAGACACAGAGAGAGATAAACACAAACATGCACACTGAGACTGTAAATAAACATGTCCTGTGTGCGTATCAGAGCTCGGAGGGCCAGTTAGGCCAACAAAGCCCTCTGTGATAAATTGCACTCCAAAGACCAGCCATGCCAAAACTAGACAGACAAAGTCATGGCCATCACTTCACCCCCAAACCCAGCGAGGACAAGAGATTCTCAAACATAAAAGACTTGAGCATCATCCAAATGCTCCACGTAAAAGTGTGACGACACTACAAAGTGTTTTTTCTGCCTGTAATTGAGGTAAGGGAACTGTCATCATCACGTTTACACGTTTCCCATTACATAAGCAGCATATTTTGGCATATATTTTATGTAACTGTGTAAGTGCTACATAAAATCAAAAGCAAAACTTTTGTGCACTAAATCAAATGGTCTGTATAAACCAATCCAAGATCCAAAGGATGAAAACATTTTATAATAATAATTGACATGGCACCGAGGAAGCCGAGTATCATTTCAGCTTTATCTTTTACAGTGCAAAGCTAATCTTTATTGCTCCCATAAGAACAAGATTAATTGGGTAATGGAAATAGCTCTGCATACTTACGCTACATGATTGGGATACAAACCAAGATTTTGTTTGGTCTTTGCTTTATGATATGACATCAATGAGTAAAGAAACACAGAGTGATATAATATTTAGAGATACACTGTAGAGTTTTTATTTGATTGAAACCATATAACCAAATACACAACAGTTTCAGAAAGACTGAAAAGTGTAGTAGTCCTGGTAGTTTTCTTTTTCTTTTTTTCCAATTTTCATTTTTACATAAAACTTACATTACTCCCCCCCCCCATGTTTATGTTATTAAATGATTTAAAAGTAGACTTATATGCTGTTATTTTCATATACAACACTTTGAATTGCCTTTATGTATGAAATTTGCTACAGCAAATATATCTATTATATGTAAAAATATTTATATAAATAATTTATATTTATGTATTTATCTTTTTTATTTATATTAATTTAAATAATTGATTTATATATTTATCATATATGAATAAAATATAAACTATTAGCTCGCTTGTTTGCTTTTTTATTTTTCTGTTTTCCTGTCTCACTACTCTGCAACTAATTCTGCCCATAATACAATAATACATAGTTTATTTACTTCTTGACCTTGCTACTATGTATTTTGGAATTTTTATTTATTTATTTGTGTGTTTTTTTCTAATACACAGATGCAGTATTTCTGCCCATTAAGGTTTTTTGTGCGATCTTTATTATCATTGTTATTATTTGTATTCATTTTCACTCCGCCCACACAAAGTTGTGAGAAGCACATGTGAATCATGCCCTCTCTAGCCTGCATCTAGTGCGCATGCGCACATGGTTGACGTGCGCTGATCGCTGAAGAAAATGATCGGCCGGCGCCATGCGCTTCCATCACACTCAAAGCTCGCGCTGAGACTTCACAAGTGTCAACACATAGATGTCTCGGGAATGTGAGAGCGTCACGTTGCCCTCCGTCAACTGGAATGAAAACGGCAGCGGAGGCCCAGGGGCAGCGTTTCTTTCAATTTCGCTAGTGGATACTTGTGGCGAAATTGCAGGCTGATACTGTAACACAGCGCTGAAACATGGAGGGAAACTCAAGGGAAAGCGAGCGTCTGGAGCGAGAGCGCCAGTACTGCGAGCTGTGTGGGGAAATGGAGAACCTCATGAAGTGCGGACGGTGTCGCAGCTCGTTCTACTGCAGCAAAGAGCACCAGAGACAGGACTGGAAGAAGCACAAGCGGGTGTGCAAGGAGGCCGACAAGCAGCAGCAGCAGACGCCACCGGCTGAAGAGCGCAGCCCCGTACAGTACAACACTTCAGAACCGTCCAATACTTCTCAGAGTAATAACTCTACCGTTACGTCACCCGGCGAAAGAATGTCAGATTTTATCAAGTCCGCCACGCACTCTGAAACCAAACCGAGCGCAGACAGTGTGAAACCCAACGGACAGACGCGCTCGCCTCCTCAGAAACTGGCCACGGACTATATCGTGCCCTGCATGAACAAGCACGGCATCTGTGTCATCGACGACTTCTTAGGCGAGGAGTTTGGACGGAGTATTCTGGAGGACGTGCGGGCGCTTTACCTGACTGGCGGCTTTACCGACGGACAGCTGGTCAGTCAGAGGAGCGACTCGTCTAAGGACATTCGGGGGGATAAGATCACCTGGGTGGAGGGGAAGGAGCCCGGCTGTGAGAGAATAGCGTTTCTCATGAGCCGCATGGATGATGTGATGCGACACTGTAACGGTAAACTGGGCAATTACAGGATCAATGGAAGAACGAAAGTAAGTACAGCTGACATTATAGGACAGTTATGATGCCTGGTGCACTCAGTAGTTTTGTGCTAATTAAAAAAGTTGCATGCATAAACAAATGAGCGATTTTGAGAAATATCACTCTGACCAATCATGTAGAGCTTTCATTATCAATATTAATATGCCTACTGTTACCATCCCACGTTGAAAAGTTTCATGCGGGTCGCCCCCTCATGGGCACCGCCATGTTGATGTCACATGACCACCCACGCAGGCGCTGCAGGTAACCAGCTGCACAAATAACATGCAAAACTGGCAAAATTTTACATCTTACAAATATGTGTAGGATGAGATGAAAAGCAATAATACAAAAAGTAAGCTTTTTGTTGTGAATTAGCAGTAGTTAGTGAACAAACGTCATGACGATGTGTCAGAATAGAGTCCAAAACTACTTGTACTTGTGAGATGAGTAAGAGGCAGCTTAATCGTACTAAATGCACCTTTCATTTATAAAAACATTATCTAGGAAAGGGAAACCTAGATGTGTTAGAATTTTAAAGGCCTAGAAAGTCATGGAGATTTTATAGGGAAAACAGTTTATGGGGGCAGTCCTGGCCTAATGAATAGAGTGTCGGACTTGTAACCCGAAGGTCGTGGGTTTGAGTCTCAGGTCCGGCAGGGATTGTAGGTGGGGGGAGTGAATATCCAGCGCTCTCTTCACTCTTAATACTACGACTGAGGTGAGACCCTTGAGCAAGGCACTGAACCCCACAACTGCTTCCCGGGCGCTGCAGCATTGGCTGCACACTGCTCCGGTTGTGTGTGTGCACTTGGATGGGTTAAATGCAGAGCACAAATTCCAAGTATTGGACACCATACTTGGCCACACGTCACGTCCTCCTTACTGATCTCTGAAATATTTAATCTGATAGTAACTGCTTTTTGTGAGTGCAATGAAAACAGTGCACTCAGCTATGAAATTATAATTTTCTTATCCCATAATCTTGTGGAAAAGGAATGGAAAAATCATTGGACAACAGGCATGGGAACATAAGGTTGGGGGAACAGGTGAAAGGGCCAGTTAACACATCTCGGATGGGATAGGTTTTAAACTCATATCTGTGTCAGTTTAGATGGGAAGAGGACTCACCTTTGATGCAGAGACATGTCCGCACCTGTCTTTCAATAGAAGGTGAATCTTAGGAAATATTATTCAGACATTATATTAAAAATGAAAGCATGCATGTTCACTCTTCTCTGATACAGATACAGTTTAAGTTTGTCACTGTTTTTGTCATTGAGGGCTTTAATGAACAGCCTCTATAGAATATCTCCTGATCATGCCGGTGTGAGTTCATCTGAAATCACAAGTTTCTCACACGACCTTCTTTACTGCATTTGTAGCAACTCTAAAAACCTCCTACAATACAAGTTCTGGACTAAACTAAACTAGATGAAATACCTTGGATATATGCACCCATCAGGTCTCTCCCCCACTTTCAATTGTTCTTGAAAATTCTACACTGACAAATAATGTCAGTCTGACCGTTTTTTTTAAACAGGATCTTCCTGTGGAGCCACCGACTATGTTACTGATAGTGCCTTTGTGAGTTATCCTCAACCAGCATGGCTCTCATATTTCCCCAGGTCAGGGAAACGCCTGCGACCACCAGCTGCTATCAGGCGTACCCAACGCACGCACAATGTTGGGACAAACTTCTAACCTCTCAGGGTTTAGGGAAACGATCACCTTTTCCCTCGTACTGTAAACACGCACACAATAAATTTGCAACGTTTATGCAAGAGTGACGTAAGATTATGTATAAGTTGTATGTCTCATTTTAGATCACGCACTATGGTAGATCATTTGGATTTTATTGGTTATAGTGTGAATAGCAGAAGGCTTGATGGGAGGTGATAGCACTTCCTGTAACTGCGTATTTTTTAATGTCATTGTGATGGTCGCAGATGTACAGCAACGCAATTCAGGATGCTCAGCAGGCATGTGACATTGAATCGGCTGGAGGGAAAGAGTCTGTTACATAAAACACAATGAACGGATAATATGTTTATGTTTTGTATTGATATTAAACTATAAGCGAGCTTTGTGGTTGTTAAATGTTGGAGGATCAGAGGCAGAGTATATACATCTGGGTTTCAGTGAGGCCGGAGATGGCGGATGGGACGGAGATGAGTAGAGAAACAGGAACAAAAGATAATGTTTATTGTGAAACAACAGGACGTGGCTTTTTTGAGTAGTTTTCATTGATTTTGATGGATATTTTTGGTACATTAAAATTGCGTGGAATTTAAATATTATAATTCCTCTTAAAAAGATAGTTCACCCCAAAATGAACATTGCCATCATTTACTTAAACTCGTGTTAGTAGTTTACAGTTAGGGTCACACTTTATTTAAGGTTCAGTTCTCGCTAACAAAACCATTAACTACGACTTCTGCCTCCAACTCCTAATTTGCTGCTTATTAATACTTAGTAACGTAGTTGTTAAATGTAGGTATTGGGTAAGATTAGGGATGTAGAATATGGTCATGCAGAATATGTGCTTTCTAAGTACTAATAAACAGCTAATATGTTAATAATAGGCATGCTAATAAGAAACTAATAGTGAGAATTGGTCCCTATACTGTTATTTTAATTAGTAAGTTCGCTACATATCACCCTGTATTTTTTTTAAATTTATGTAGAAAAATAAATAAATGAAAACTGAAATAGTTGCATATTTTGCACCATGTTAATGTTTTAATGAATATTTTCGTAATGTACCAAGTCGTATTGTTCCTTGTGTCCGTGGTTCTTGCACGTCTTCAGCAGCAGCGTCCTTCTCTAAATCTTCAGTGTCATGGCATAACTATGTTGTGAATGTGCGTTTGTAGTCTGTATTGGTGCAATAAAATCGACCATTTATCAGTGCATATAGTACCCAAGTTGTGAATGTGCATTTGTAGCCTGTATTGATGCAATATAAAAAGACTATTTACCACTGAATAACGGCAGAAGTTGTTTTCACACAAAAACAAACTTTTTAAAAACATTTTTTTTTTAAGTGAAACAAAAACATGTGCAACTAGCACATGATCAGACTGTCAATAGAAACCATTCCCAAACAAAATACTTTTTTGGTCTGTTTTATTAGTAAATAAAAAACATACAGCATAACCAGTGATGATTGATTCCCAAAAATGACTCTTATGAGCCAGTTATTTTTCTAATGAATCATTGAATAATAATTTAACGAATTCAGAAAGTCATGGCATTAAATGTACTTTTGTCTAAACAGTCTTAAATCAAGATATACATTTACTTGAAATCCAAAATGAAGAAAGTTAAAGGCTTGTTTTCTGAGAAACTGAACACAAATAAGTGAATATGCTAAAAACAAATTTTTCTGAAATTTCATTGGCAGATATTTGTTATGGTTTTAATAATGATAAAACAACTTCATATCTTGTCATTTTGCTTCTCAGTGTATCTTTATTTAAGAAACTTTACACATTTGTAGTGGAAAACAAAACAAAAATACTGAGGAAGAACAGCACTTTTTTTTTGCAGTGATCAAAAGTTACTTCCATATTCTAGTTAAGCTTTCCTTGTAAAAATGAATTGAAGAATAATGGAGATCTGTTAAATGTTGTATTTACAACACATTTCTGCTCACTAGACAATTACATTTAGAGAACATATTGATATTTAGTTTCCTTTAATTTTGTCCTTAGATTTTCTTTACTTTAAAGTCTTAAATTGACCTTTGTAAAACCTGCAGAAACCTTTCCAGCATTAGCCGAGAGAGAATTATTTCCGTATGTAAGCAAACTGCCCATTTATGAATTAAATCAGAAAATTGTTTTTGACTGTCGTTGACCCAGGGGCTCCACCACCACCTGCTCGGCCACCTTCTGGGAGTCAGGGTGAGGAATGTGTGGTGCAATACAACACAATGAATTGCCAAGTGGTCATGTTTAGATTACGTGACCAGAGATATGCTGGCACTCAATCAGAATGGGCTGTTTTTGAGCGTATTCATTAGAGCAGTTCATTCCCTTTGGAAAGTCCCACCTCAGTGGGAAGGATATATAGTATTTCTTTGCGTCTGCATTGACATCTGGTTACGTGCTTTTTTGTTTTTGTTCCCTTATGTCAGGAAACCTTACGTGCCACAAACAGGGATCTTACGAGGTTGTTACTTGAAGGCGGAAAGCTGATGTGTAAAACACCTGTAGACTTCATTATGAACTATAATGAAGCCTGTTTTTAAAAATTTGGTGCATATGAGGGTTGGTTTATACTGTATGTGTGTATGTGGGTTTTTTGTGTGTTAGTTGCAAGTTAGGCCTATTTTTATCAGCAGAAGAAGCTTATGTGTTTGATTTATGTTTTGGACATGTGTCTTGTCACTGCTTTCTCCTTGACGTGTTTGTTAATGATGCAGTGTGGTGTCAGTCTGCCAGGGTCTCAGTGCTGGAACAGCAGTGCAGCTGCACGCTCTGCACGTAGCAAGAGTACAAGAACTGTCTGCCTGGCTAAAGTCCAGCGGCTGAGTTTTATATCAGCTCTGCATTGCTCACTGGAAGAGACGGCAGCAGGTCAAGACCATATGCAGCAGCTCACATAAAGGAAAAAGGACATGTTATAAACCCACGAGAGCCTCTTTTGGGAAAACAAATCATGTTATGTTATGGATGTGTGTTAGAGTAAATGACACAAGGGAATGTTTTCAATGGTTTATCATGCCATCGTTAGTTTCCCCCATTTAAAAAAAAAAAAAATACTTTTTTGTTTTTATTGCAATATATTTTTGTAGAATGATAGATTAGTAAATAATGTTTACACACAGTGCCTTGAATCCGACTGTGGAAAAAAAGAGTCAAGGAAATGAGCGTGACTTGTGGCTTTAAAACAGAAACATCCCCCAGGGAGATGAGAATGAAAAGAGCTGATAAAGAAAATGTTTAAACTAGTTAGTTAACACAGCATTGTTTTAATTCAGTAGTTTAGATTTGTTTATTTATTTAATATGTTTAGTGTCTGTGTAGAATCATTTCCAATGGACGCTGATCATGCAGTGATTTTTTAAACTTTTTTTTTTAGGCTGATGTAAGGCATTTTTAAATGCATTTTCCAGTTCTGATTGTTTGTATTAATTGCCCTTTGTCTACTAGACTTGATGTATAGGTCACCCAAAATTTTTAAATTTACTCACCCTCATTTTGATGACTTTCTATCTTCCGTGAAAAATAGTTTTTTTGAAAATGAAGTGAAAATGCGATTTTAAAGCTAAGGTGAAGAGCAGTATTCAAAAGCTAATACAGTAAGCATGAAATCTCTTATGATCACCAAGGCTGCATTTATTTGCTAAAAAATAAAAGAATATGAACATAATATCTAAAACTGCTCTGAGAGTCACTTTATGAGGATTTTACCATTTCTTTCAACAAAAATATCATCATATCATTTACAGTAAGAAGTCTTTACAACAACCCATCAAAATAAACGTTTGGTAACTTGAAGAAACTGTGACAAATATATTACTTAATGTAATGATATATTACTACTACTAATAATTATTATTATTAATGCATTTTTTAAGGAATATTTACCAGGAAAAAATATTTATCAGAATTTATTTAGCAGAAAAATGTTGAATACACAACATAGTATTTCTGAATAAAATGAAAGAAATAAAATAATAAAAATAATTTTTAATAACATTAATTAATTAGAGATGCTTTTTATTATTAACATTTAATGAAACCATTAACATGGAATCCGGAAAATAATAACGGAGAAAACAGTATTTCATTAAAAAAGTAAAATTAAATTAAATTGAAATAAAACTGAATTTAAGAATAAAAAAACACATTTCATAGGGCCTTAAAAATGTAATTTTTGTTAAACATTTAATAAATTGCTGTTAAATTGTGTAAATTTCATGATTTCAAATTATACATAAAATTTTATTTAACCAAAAAACTAGAAAAATTAAAATGGAAAAAATGAAATCCAGAAAAATTAAAATGGGGGAAAAAAAACTGAATTTGGAAAAAAATTTAAAAATGGAATTTGGGAAAAAATAAAACAAATTCCATAGGGCCCTATATAGTACACATGAAATATATGATCACTAAAGCTGCATTTATTTGCTAAAAAAAGTAATATATATATATATATATATATATATATATGTATATATGTATATGTATACAAATAACAGCATATCTAAAGGTATGAGACAACAACAAACAAATAGACGCGCACCAGAGGCTGTTTAGCCAATCACAACACATTGGGCTAGCTAACCAATCAGAGCCCATCGCCTATTTCAGAGGGCGGGGCTTCATAAAAGCAGGAAATGATCAGCGCGTTTCTCAGAGAAGGGACAGAGCAGCGTGGAATAAAGGTAAATTATGTGAAAAATAATGCGTTTTTTTTAAAACGAAGCATTAACACATGTTAGACTGCACCCCATAAACACAATCAAGCCTAGAAATAAACTGAACCACCCCTTTAAAAAATGGCATTAATGCAAATTACTGCACTGCACAAACTGCTTTCTGATTTTGCCATGAATATTGAGAACCTAATAAAAAGGTAGATAGCGGGTGCAGCTGTTTGTGCACACAGCGGCACATCCAGGTGTATCAGAGACATTGAAACTGGACTACATGCATACTGAAGCTCTGATTGAAATGCTTTTTGTGTTGTGGGACTATGGCATCCCCTCCATCACCTTTACCTTCCTCCCCGGTCACGGATCTTTGCAGGCGATGATGGGAGAGTGGCGGCATGACATCCAGACGCAAAAACCGCTGTGTGATGTTGATGTGTGCCGTCCACACCCACCCCTCCTCGCCCGGTTGTTTTGTCAGCCCATCATGCCCGCTTACTCTCTGACGCATTTGGCTCTCACACTCACCCCCACCTGAACGATTGACGCGACGTTGAGCGATTTCACCCTTATCTGCTCCGGCCCATTCAGGTGGGGGGCTTGTGAATTGCGTCAATGCCCTCAGCTTGCTTTTTTGTCTTGGCTTGTCTGTCTTTCCCTCTCCCCCTATATCTCCTTCTCACGCTGGCTAAAGCACACGCACGCTCGTGCTCTCTCCTTTCGTCTTTGTTTACGTTGCCCGCCGCTTTTGCACCTGCCGCCAGGGAAAACAGTTCAGTTGAAATGTCGTCATATGTATTGTGATCCGTCGTGCATTGCGTGCCATTGCAGGCTGCAGGATTTGGCTGGAAACATGTTCATCATAAACGCCCCTTTTAAAAAAGGCAAGGTGTAAATGGGATGGTGAATTCCTGATGAACTAAACAGCAAAGTAATAACAATAGTCATCGCCTCGCTAACTGACCTAAGTCTGGCCTCTCTGTGACTTCTGCATTCCTCGTCTTCCACTTGAGATGAGTGATTTACAGTCGGCCACACCTCAGCACAGCTAACGGTTATGCCGCTAGGAAAAAAGTCCTCATGTAAAGTCGCTTTCAGATTTGTTCCCAGCATGTGTTTGCTTTCCTCAGCTGTCGTCTGTTCTCCTGGAATGATGACGCTGTTTCACTGGAAATCTAATATTGAATTATAGGCCTCAGGAAGCTGGGGGGGAGAGATGTTAGGGGGGGACGTGTGCTGGTGTTAGCTCTGTGTGCTTGTGTTCTTGTGAGTGAAAGGGTGTGTATGTAATAAAGCTGCAACGGTTCAGATTTCTCTCAGTTCAATTTGTATCATAGTTCTGTGGTCATCGTTTCAGTAAATATTTGGCGTGCTGCTATTAGGGAGGAATGAATTGGGATAATGATATTTAACAAAAAAACATATGCTGCAGAATAATGACCTGTAAATTAGTCAAAAAATTTAATATTTATTTATTTATTTATTATTGGCTGATATATTTGCCATTTCCATCATCAAGCACTAAGATATCTAACCAGTATTCCAGAGGTCTCTCATCTATTATTTTGAGGACTTAATTTGCGCATGTTTTTCCTAAATACACTTGTAGCATAACAAGCTAATAATTTTAACTTCAAGTGTGGTTTTTTTAATTAATTTTAAGTAATATAGATTGATTATATCAGATATTTACTGGGAATAATATGAAATAATTATTGGCTTATCGGTATTATTATTTTGTGAATTGTCAACATTCATTGTTATTAGGGTTGCAAAAAGGTGGAAAATTTCCAGTAAATTTCGGAAACATTACAGAAATTTTGGAAACTTTCCAGGATTTTTTGAAAGTTTCCGGAAATTTACCGGACATTTTTCAACCTTTGCAACCCTAATTGTTATATATAGAAGATGTGAATTAAAAGTATAACATCATACTGTATTTTATTTCATTAATCATATATTATATAAGATATTATATCTCTCATAATTATATGTCATGTGTGAACCGTGCTGGCAAAATGAGTCGGAATGCACACGGACTAATTTTGAGCTACAGGCAAAAAAACTGAAAAATGTCAAATTTGAGGTTTTCACAAAAAAGAGTAGATTAAACCCTCATCTAGCGTTCCCAATGAACAGTTGGGGAAAAACATCTGATGTGTAACATTACATTAGATCCATGCATTACAGTAGGCTTTAATACTGTATATAGGCGTCTGTCTCATTAAAGGGGTTATATGATGCAATTTCAATTTTTCCTTTCTCTTTGCTGGATAGCTGACCAATCAGAGCACACCTCGCTTTTCAGACTGATGAGCTTTGTAAAAATCGACGCGTTTCAGAAAGGCAGGGGAGAATAGAGGAGAAACAATAATGTACAGTATGTGGAAAATAATGTGTTTTTTGAACCTTAAACCACAAACACATTTCATTACACCAAATACACAAAATAATGTTCTTTTTAGCAACATCATATGACCCCTTTAATGTTAATCAAACAATAAAAGAAAAGAGGGAATCACTTGCTGTTTTTGCTTGAACTGCTTTTGTAGTTTAAATAATCAATTTATTTGTAAAGAACACCTAAAGTGATTTTTTACATTTGATTATTTGTTTATCTTACTTGAATGCTTTTGTTTAGATGTAAAATGGGAAAGGTAATGCATTATTTTTTCCTTTCTTATATTTGTTCTACTGCTTTTTTGCATTTGTTCTTATTTATAATATTTTTTAAATGTAAAGTCGGCAACACCAAAGCTCCAAAAGTATCAAAAATTTATTAAAAAAAACAAACTTGCATAGCGTGTGTGAAGTTTCGAGCACACAGGCTCTTCTTTGGTGTTGCCGACTTTACATTTAAAAAATGTTTCCACTTGTTTCTTAGTCGAGCAACCAGTTGAGATCGATGTGCGTGCTTTTGCCTGCTCTTTCTTATTTATAATAACAAAGATAAAATAAAAATAGCTATATTATGATTATTAATATTGTAATTTACGGTTATTAATATAGTAATGATCATGAAGAAAATAACTGGAGGAAAAGATGCAATGTTGCTAGGTGATTTTGCTTTGGAACCTTCAGAAAACTTTAACTTGATTTTTCTCAGAATTGAGGTTGCTGACTGTCTAGTTCAAATGGGTGTAGCTCAGTTATTTTTTGTCCGATTTCAACAAATCAGACATCATCATTTGGAACGTCTTAATGGAGAATGTGAAATTTAAAATAATTCTTAAATAATTGTAATAATTTCTTACATTTGTTCATTGTGACTCATTTTGCCAGAACATGTCACGGGTTTTTGTTTTTAAAAAAGCACTTTATAATTATTACACATTTTATTTAATATTTCCATATTTTATATTATATATCCTTGTACGTATTTATTAATTGTTCTTATTCTGTTATTATTTTTAAATGAATAAATCTTTATTGTAATAAAATTAGCCTTAAATGAATAAAACTAAATAAATACATATTTTTAAACACATTGTAAACCTTTTTTTTTGTCATGGGAACAATTTCATCTCTAGTATGTATACAAGTATTGCAAAGAATGTTGGAAAATATGTTTGTTTTTCAGCCATAAAAACAGCCTCCCTCCCTTCCCCAGACAGCCTAACACACATATACACTGAGAGTCAGTTGAAAACACGCTGATGTCGTGTCCCTCGGGAAGAGGTCTCGGTCCCTGTGACATTATGCTGTAGGGTTAGGGTTAAAGAGTTAAGTTAAGGCCTAAAAATTCCCTGCTGGGCTAGTGCTGCTTATAAATAGAGTGTCAGGTCATGAACTGTCAGTGAACTGATCAGATTCAGGAGCCTACGTGCAGAAGTGGGTGAAAAAGAAGGCAAAAGGCGAGTTCCCGGAGAGGATCGATATCAGAGAGTCGTTCTGACTTTGCTTTTTTTTTTTCCTTTTCAGTTCACAGAAACACGGCGCACAGTATCGGCCCAAAGGTTTCTGATAATTAAGTGTTTGTTGGGTACTGATGCTTGTTTGAAATGTTTTGTTAATGATTTAAAGGTGAATGTTGGAATCAGTTCACAATCTTGTTTAAAGTTTGACATGTTTTCATACTTGGAGAGGAATATTCTCCAACCATTTACTGTAAGTTATTTTAAAACTTCTAATTATAAGGAAGTACATTTTGTTTGCTTCAGAAATGTAGTTTAACCTTGTCACATGCAGGTCACATGCCGTGGATTGATGGACTATCATATATTTTTTTTATGAGCCTTTGACTCATTCTCTCCTTTGTAACACTGTCCTGATAACGGATGTGTCCATGTGCACAAATACATTTACATTGCTATTTTTTCCTTTGTGATTCATTAACACTTTCCATGTAAACCCGGAGACCAAAATAAAAGGGGCAGAGGAAGAACAGGAAAGGAAAAACCTCAGCAAAGGCAAGACTTCAGCAATGGCTTCATTGTTCCCTCAGCCTCATAACCCAGATTCAACAAGATTAAAATATATAATCATCACAGGTCTGAGAATGTCACAGATGTCACCTTTTTTTGTCCACTTCATGTAGGTTTATGTAGTTGTATGCTGTGGTATCATAC
Source organism: Sinocyclocheilus anshuiensis (assembly GCF_001515605.1). Taxonomy (NCBI): domain Eukaryota; kingdom Metazoa; phylum Chordata; class Actinopteri; order Cypriniformes; family Cyprinidae; genus Sinocyclocheilus; species Sinocyclocheilus anshuiensis. The sequence continues at coordinate 451,371 of NW_015542345.1, read as the reverse complement.
AGTATCTTAGTGGAATTCATTGATGAACTGCGTTTCACAAATACGGAGTAACAGTGAATCCCATTATTTCATTCTAAGATAATATTTTATATATCAATATATATTAATATATAATTTTTTGCCTTTATTCTCTAGTGCATCTGGATGGTTTAGTTTAGTATTTTTCATTATTCTCATTGTAAATGAAAACAACCTTTTTGAGCATGAAGATTTGTCTTTATTATTGCTATTATTAATATTTATAATGAATTATTATGTGCATGAAAAAAAGAAAAAATATGAATATTATTGTGAATATTAAATATCTTATGAATGGAAAGCTGCATCCATACCACTGTGAAGTCTTTGTATGTTCTTTTGTTTTGGTTATTTCGCCCATTACAACCCCTTTTTTCTATTCCAGGCAATGGTGGCATGTTACCCTGGCAATGGCACAGGATATGTACGGCATGTGGATAACCCAAACGGTGATGGGAGATGTATCACGTGCATATATTACCTGAATAAAGACTGGGATGCCAAGGTAGGAGTTTTTTTTCCCCATCCAGTGAACTTGTATACATTCTGTAGCATGTAAAGCTGCTTGAGATTTGTTTAAGCTCTTCTCAGTTTGTTTAGGTTTCTTATCTGATGTAGACTGCTCAAACTTGCATCGGAGCTTACATTCAATACAATGGAGGTTCAAAACCAACCTTGTGCAGGGAGTTTGCTGTTGGTACTTTATATCAATAGGCCACACGAGAGACTGTTTATGTGTTGTTATTAGAGGTCTGCTAGAGCAGAGAAATTGTGGTTGGTGTTGGATTTGTAATTGGTAAAATTTTAATATTTATGTTTTTGTATGTCATGTTTATACATTTAATAATAATTGTACTGCAAAATAATGTCACTACACAAAAAACTAACTTTTCTTTTGTTTACAATACTGTGGAAGTCACTGGTTGTGACCAGATTAAGTGATGACAGAATTTTCTTTTTTTGGGTGAACTATCCATTGAAATGTTTGAGTACTCTCACAGGAAACGGGACAGCAGACATGACACTTTCCACCACTTTACCACCTCCGTCAACTGCCAGCTCTGCGTCAGAGAGTCGGTTCTGCTCCAGAACATTCCAACCGGCCATGGAAACAATTCTGAGTGTTGATCAGACGTTCTTATATGAAGTAGAAAATAGAGTTGGGCAGAAATAGGGATGGTAGAAGAGAAAGAAGGATTGAAGACCTTATCTAGATCATTGGTCTCAAACTCAAATCCTGGAGCGCCACAGCTCTGCACAGTTTAGCTCCAACCCTAATCAAACACACCTGATCCAGCTAATCAAGGTCTTCAGGATTATTAGAAACGTCCAAGCAGGTGTGTTTTGGAGCTGGTTGGAGCTGTGGACCTCCAGGAATTGAGTTTGAGACCACTGCTCTAGATGCTGTTTGAAGGTTAAACGCACTCTTTGCTTGAGACTCTCTAAATGTCTGAATTCTTTCAGTCATATGTTTATGTGAGTATCAAAGCTGCGATGTAAGGATGGATCACATCTCACACATTTAACCCTGATATTTTTCATCTCTCTCAAGCTTAACAGGATGCCAGTAATTCATGGTATAAGCTCTAGTACTCTCCCTCTCATATCGCACCCCCTTCACTGAATGGAGAGGAAAATAGCCGTCTCACGCAAATCTGCTTGTTCCCTGTAGTCTTGGCTTATGTAAAAGTCACAGTGTGTCAGATTTTTTTTCTTTAAGCTAAATTTAGCATCAGGTTGTCCTGGGGCAGGAAAAAATACACTCCCTCCCAGAGTTTTCCCATCCACAACATTCTGTTTTGTGAATGAAACAGTGTTTTTTTTATTTATTTATACTTATATACATTTATACTGTTTTTAAAAGAAGTCTCTTATGCTCACTAGACTGCATATATTGGCTGCATATTATTACAATGTATTATTACAATTTAAAATAACTTTTCTATTGTAATGTAATGAGTTTTCAGCAGCAGTGTTCATTTCTATCAATAATAAAAAGTCTTACTGATAATGTGTTTCTTATTATTAATGTTTTATATTTAAATATGTATTGTGTGTATTTATGTATTTGTGTGTGTGTGTGTGTAATTATCAATATATTTTTTATAATCCTTTAATTATTATAATTGTTTTATTAATATTTTTGTAATTATATGTACATTATATTTGTATAGGTTTTTTCATTTTATAGAAGTACTCATATTGATTCATTGACATGACTGTCTTTAAGTGTACATGATTTTAATCATTTTTCAAGTACAATTCAGTACAATTTTTTGAATTCAAGAAATATGTATGCATTATGGTAGTTTCTAATGTGACAATTAAAAACAAATCATATTTTAAAAAGGTTGTATTTTTGTTGTACTTCATTTATTTTTATGGGAGTGGATTGCCAGAATGTTGAGTTCACCTATTTAGTCGAATACAATTCACTTTTGTGCTAAAGAGTTCTATATAAATAATATTGAATTTCATTTTCTGTTTCA
>NW_015542345.1:425223-448715 GCF_001515605.1 Sinocyclocheilus anshuiensis | reverse complement strand
CACACACACACACACACACACACACACACACACACACACACACATATTTATTCATATTTGCCTGCTGTCTTCACACTGAGTTGAATAAATTAGGTATCGGTTGTCTGAACCAATTCTAATGATTTTAACCACTTACAACCCTAAAAAGTTTAAAATGTCGAAATATGAAGGTACTCCTCAAGCCATATAGCCTGATTCTCATCTGCTCACTCTGTAGGAACATGGTGGCCTTTTGCGGATCTTTCCAGAGGGAACTGCTCAGTTTGCAGACATTGAGCCCAAGTTTGACAGACTTTTGCTCTTCTGGTCAGACAGACGGAACCCACATGAGGTCCAGCCAGCTTATGCCACGAGGTCAGTGATAGTGACGTTTCATTTTTTTTTTAATGGTCCTGTAAGTTGCTTGTGCTTATATACAATTATGTGTGTATTTATGTGCAGGTATGCTATAACGGTGTGGTATTTTGACGCTGATGAGCGAGCTCGTGCCAAAGAGAAATATCTAACAGGTGAGATCTGCTCAAACATGACCAGGCGCTTCCACTGATTTTTAACAAGACGTTCCTTCCTAATCGACAGTTGTGCAGGCCAAAATTAACTTTTTGTCATTATTTACTCACCCTCATGCTGTTCCAAAACTGTCTGACTTTCTTTTTTGGTGGAACAGAGCAAGAGACGTTTAGCAGGTTGTTTATGCTGCTCTTTTCTATTTGGTAGAATTAATTGGTCACTGGGGCTGTCAAGCTCCTGAAACAAGATGTGCTCTATAAAAGAAACATAGATTTTGTAGGATTCTCTGATTAATAGAAGGTTCAAGACAACATTTATATGTAATAGAAAATATTTGTAAAATTTACTGTCACTTTTGATCAATTTAATGCATCCTCACTGAATAAAAGTATTAATTTCTTTCAATAATAAAAAGTTTACTGACAAAAGACAGAGTGATGTAATTTTGAAGTGTTTTTATAAACATACACAACAAGAAGCCCATACGATGATCAAACAGTAAAAAACCATAATATTGTAAAACATTATTATAATTTAAAATAACAGTTTTCCTGTTTTAATATATTTTAAATGGTAATTTATTTCTCTGATGGACAAGCTGAATTTTTCGCAGCCATTACTCCAGTCTTCAGAAATCTTATTCTGCTGCTTAATATTTTATGGGAACTGATGCTTTTTTCAGGAAACTTTGATGAATAGAAAGTTTAAAAGAACAGTATTTATTTAAAATAGGAATATATAACATTTAAATGTCTTTACTGTTCCTTTTGATAAATTTAATGTGTCCTTGCTGAATAAACATATTCATTTTGTTAAAAAAATCTGACTCCAGTTGTTTAAACGGTAGTGTAGTAACCAGTAACTGCTATCTTTCGTTGTATGAACTGTGTGTATGACATGAGGGTGAGCAAATGATGACAGTATTTTTATTTCCGGATGAAGCATCATTGAAATAATTACTGAGCCACAGTGAGTGAATTACTTTCTAATAACAGGTATGGATTATCAGAGAGAGCAAACGGCAGGTTTATATCAAAATTTGTGTCTTTCTGCCTTTTAGGTGCAGGTGAAAGAGGTATAAAAGTGGAGCTAAACAAGCCGTCGTAGCCCAGCTAGTGAAGGAGGGATGAATGAAGTGGAGTGTGGGGTTGGACCTCCAGAGTGCTACTGCCTGCTGCTGAGAGATGATGTGCAGAGAGGAAGTGACTTCTTCTCTCGCTCACCTCTCCATCTGTCATCTATAAGGGGCTTCTCATAGTGACTCTGAATGTGATAGAGCTGTGAAGACAGACGTGCATTAATATGCTTTGTGTTTTCTTTATGAAGAATGCTGGCTTGAGCATGAGCATAGGATGGACATAATGCTAAATAGAGAGTGTGTGTGTGTGTGTGTGTGTGTGTGTGTGTGTGTGTGTGTGTGTGTGTGTGTGTGTGAACTTGTGTTCAATACAAGTTTATTTTGAGCTATTTCCCTTCCGCCAGCTTTGCACATGTGTTAATAAAGGTACCGTTTTGTTTGGCAATGTGCATACACCGAAAACCCGTTTAGAAGGTTATAAGCTCTGTGCGAAGTCCTGTATGTGTTATTCTGCTCGTAAGCCACTGTAATTATTGGATTTGTGTTTTTGTATGGCTCGTAATACCGTTTTCCAGGCTCTCCTAATTGGAGCTACACGGAACGTGCTTCTTTATCATGGCTTGCACCTTTTACATAGTAACTGGGTGCTTTGCTGGATTGTCCTTGCCAGTTATCAGCGATATGTCTGTTGTTGCAGACGTTACATGTCTCCGTCTTAAGCCAAACTTGACACCTCATGTCTGTCCAGCAGCTATGAGTTTTAAGTAAAAAAAGCAGTTTTCCTAAATACAGCTTTTTTGGCAGTGTGTGCATGTGTTATTGGCACCATCTTATGCCTCCTAATGGTATTACCCTTGCTGTCACTAAAAGTCATGTGATGATCACACACTGTTACTGTGTGAGTCCTGCAGCTCCCCCTAGCGATTTGTAGCTGCAAATGCAAATCTTGCAAGAGTTTATCAGAAGATATATCATCTACTGCAGATATGAAGAATTCTACTAGATGGAAAACAATGGTTTCAAATAATGCACAATTGTCAACGTATCACTTAAAGTGAATTTTAATACATTGATTTTGCAGAACAGCACTGGGTCACTAACACATCGTGTGCATACTTTTTAAAAATGAGGTTTTATGACTGGAAAAGTCATACAAATCACAATTTCCACAAACTATATTAAGCAGCACAATGTTTTAAACATTGCTAAAAATAAATGTTTCTTGAACACAAAATCAGCATACAAAAATTATTTCTGAAGGATCGTGTGACACTGAAGACTCGACTTTCAGCTTTGCCATCACAGAAATAAATTACATGATTTAAAGGCTTTTTTTGGGGGGGCATTTTTGCCTTTACTATCAGATCAGTGTAGAGCTGACAGAAAGCTTATTGGAAAAGGTTGTGCCGGGATTCGAACTCGGGACACCTGCCTACCACTATATGTCAGCGCGCTGCCCACAAGACTGTCATTACTGAAGAAAATTACATTTTAAAGTATAAAGAAACTTATTTTAAAATTAATAATTTTTCACAATGTTACTATTTACGGTATTTTTGATCAAATAAATGCAGCCATAAGAGACACATAAGAAACACTTAAACTGTCTTGTTTAAGATGTGACTGGAATTTAAATTTATATCACTGTAGTATTACCACAACAACCAGAATTGTCTGAAAAGCCTGGATGTATAGATATACAGCCTGTAGCTCTCTTGAAAGACATCCAGCTAAAAAGTGAAAACAGGCCTTAAGATCTTTCTGATACTCTCACACGGCTTTGGTAATTGAGGATTTTATCCAAGTGGGAGAGAAGGGATTAGCGTTCATGACTACAAGCCTTAATTAGCCACGTGATTAACTGACTTTGAAATAATCCACTTTAATGAGTAACAAAAAGTTCATCGGGGACATTAGATTAGACATTCTGATGTTATTCAGCCAAACCAGTGCTACAGATGCTGGAGATAGTTTGAAATATTTGAAATGTTCACACATCCACTCCAGCATTGCTGTATAACATTAAGACAAAGAGTGCTGTGTATTTAACGTGCAGTCTTTAGCATTCTCATGCTCATGGTATTTACATCTTTCTGAGCCTCACTGCCATTGAACTTCGAACTTGAACGTGACAAGAACATGTGTAAAAGATGTGAGCAGATTCTAGTTAACACTGCTTCAGTGCATTTGAGATTCAAGATAACGACAAGACTGAATACTTCTTTTGTTTATTGAACAATTTGTCTCTTCCATATAGGCCTAGGCTACAAATCAATTATGCAAAAGAAATCTAATCCAAACTATCATTTGATCCCCCTTTTCTGTTAAGTATCAGTGATAGGCTAATATAATATAATGACAAAGTTTGCCTGAAATCACATTACATATATATTTCAAGGGTATTACCAGATAATACAAAGAATTATAAATACAGAAGTTAAAGTAAACCTACAAAATATTTCTTGCTCGTACACCTACACAATATTAATGATAAAATTAATATTTTACAACTGTAAAAAAAAAAACTAGACTTATTAAGACCATTTGAAAAATAGTACAAAATAAATGAAGAATACTAAAGTCTTTATCTTAAAAAAAATCAACCTTTTTGTTTCCCGTCAGGAGCTTTAAGTTTGAAAAGCCGCGGTTTGTCTCGTCTTGTGTCGCTGTGCTGATTCTGGCTTCACACGCTCGCTCTCATTGAGCAGTATTTGATCCGCTGCTTTATGGTGAGTGAAAGAACAGCTGCTATTATTAGTTTATCCTCAGTTTATCATAACTATTTGACACGAGTTACTTTGACCATAAATCAAGCTCATGCTTACTGGATTATTTGTTTTAATGTATTTAAAACTGGAATTAAATTTTAAAGTTAACTTGCATTTATTAACTACACAGTCTGCAACTTTGTACAGCTCTGCAGGTTTCCATTTCGCTTAAACGTGTTGTTATTATATTTTATTTCTTATAGTTTTTCGATAATGGCTGCTGTTGAATTCATCAAAGACCTTTGTACTCCAGCGCTGATCATTGACCTGGATAAAGCGAAAAGAAACGCTGAAGGCATGCTGGAGCGCTTCCACAAACTAGGGGTCCAGCTCCGACCTCACATGAAAACACACAAAACACTGTGAGACTCTCATCTCAACAACACCAACCTCTTGAAAATGTTGTTTTATTAATACCCTTATCACGTCAGGCTTCTTCACTAGTCATTTTGACTGTCTGTCTACCAAATTTTTTTTTACAGTTCTACTAAGCAATGCTCTTGTTCCAGCAGTAGATGACCAGGCTTTGAATGCCTTCATAACAATTAATGTTATTGCAGACAGCAGGCTGGTGCATGTGTGTGGGCCTGGTTTTGCGAAGCGCAAGCCATCTCTCTCTGGCACACACACACACACACACACACACACACACACACACACACACACACACTTTTAAGCAAGACATTTCACAACAAGAAGTTTTAAATGATCAAACAATAGATGCAAAATGTAAAAGTATTTATTCAAAGGAACATTTCACCACAAAATAACATTTCTGTCATCATTAACTGTAATGATTATCAGAATGATTCTTACATCATTAACTTTTTCACTAGTAATTTTGTAAATAAATATTTGGACATTTAAGGCACTTTTGAATTTTTTATTATATAAGAAAATATCAAACCAAGTGCCATTTATGTACTGTAAAAAGAAAACAAAGGATTTGGGCAAAGGAATATTAACCTCAAAGTAAAAATCGTGTCATGTTATTACCATTGTTTCTTTCCTCATTAATGATATCTGTCTTCAGGGAATGTGCGGACATCATGACAGGAGGCTCTCGTCGTTGTATTGTTGTGTCTACTCTAGCTGAGGCATCATTCTATGCTGATAACGGCTATGACGATATACTTTATGCATACCCTCTGCCATTTGATAAAGTGGAGCGCTGTGCCGAGCTGTCCGAGAGACTTTCTCTATTCCACGTCGTGGTGGACAACCGCCTCGCCCTGCAGGAACTGAAGAAGAGACCTCTGAAACAGGGAAAAGTCTGGAAGGTGTGGATGAAACTGGATTGTGACAATGGGAGAGGTAACACTTGAAGATGGCGTTCAGCAAATGTACGTCCAAATGTTTGAAGCATGGTTTTAGGTGTACTGCGGTTGGATAAATAGTTTTGTTTTTTGTTTTGAAAGCGGGCGTTCCTCATTGTGACCCTGCTGCACTACAGCTTGCCCTGGAGATCTGGGATACTTCAGGGGTGGAGCTGACGGGAATTTACGCCCACTGCGGGAACACCTACGCCTGTCAGGGGGAGGAGCAAATCAAAGCTGTTGCTCAGGAAACCACTACGGTTGTGCTACAGTTCATGGAGAAGTATGCTGATATCATCTAACACTCGAAGTTAATCTTTAAAAACTTTAAGTATTTGACAACACTAACAAATGTAATCTCTTGCAAATAACAAATAAATAAATAGTACTATACATTATAATATTGTGATATCTAAATTTACAGACATTTAAAATAATCGTTTTTTTTAGTATTTTATTTTTAATTTCTGTAGACAACAAAACATAATTTTAAGCACAGATAATTTACAACACTAATAAATGCAACCTTTAGCAAAAAAAATAAATGTTTTTGTATTTTATATTGTACATTATAATTTTGTGCCATCGACTATTCACTTATAGCCTTAAAATTAAGATATTTTATTTTTAAATGTTTTATTTTTAATTAGACAACTTAGACAATTTAGTTTTTAAATATTAATAATTTAACAACACTAATAAATGTAATCTTTAGTACAAAATAAATTAAAAGTTTATTTTTAGATTGTACATTATAATATTGTGATGTCTATATTCACTTTTATTGTGATGACTATATTCACATTTAAAATAATTGATTTTAGTGTTGTTTTCATTTAGTCAACAAAACGTTTTAAAAGCTGATAGTTCAACAACACTAATAAATGAAGTTTTTTAATATTGTACATCATATTGTGTTGTCTAAATTGCATTTAAAATAACTGAATCACTTTTTAGTATTTTATTTTTAATATAGTTAAAGCATATCATTTTAAACACTAATTTAAACACTAAATGTACATTATTTTTATATTGCATATTATAATATGGTGTCTAAATTCACTTGTAGCATTTAAAATAATTGATTTTATTTTTTAGTGTTTTATTTTTAATTTATTTTGACAATATACCATATAACTTTAATGTAGTAGGCACATAATATGAACATTATCATTAGCTTTCGTCAAAGCTTTAGTCATTATCATTATCATTTGAAAATTGGAATTCATCCAATTCATATCAATGCATCCCTACTTAATATGATGTGATGGTATTATTCATACTATCCATAGGTTGAAGGCTGCTGGAATACAAGGTGTCAAATCCAGCATTGGCTCCACCCCTTCCTGTAGCCACCCAGTCCCAGACATAGCCATGTTGAGTGAGGTGCATCCTGGGAACTACATATTTTATGGTCTGTGTTGCCATGTTCTCCTGTTGTAAGCAGTGATGTTATCAGCTTGTTTTGAATCATAATATTATCCGTTGCATGTCCAGATGTGCAGCAGTCCCTCATCGGGTCCTGTAGACTTGAGGATGTTGCAGTACGGGTGCTGACGCGGGTCATAGGCCACTACCCACACAGGAACCAGTTACTTGTAGATTGTGGGTGGACAGCACTGAGTCATGACGGTGGGGGGCGCTTACCTACAGGATACGCTATCATCGAAGGACACCCAGAACTCAAGTAAGAGATCATGTGGATGGATATGAAGGTGTTTTTCTCCAGGTTTTTTTTTTTTTTTCAGTTACTGGCAGATTGATTCATTGATTGATTGAAAATGGGGAAATTTATTATTATTAATTCATTTCTCTTATTTTTACATTTATACTGTTACATTTACATTGTTCAAAGGTTTGGGGTCAGTAAGACTATAATTATTTTTATTTAAATTAATACTTTTTTTTTTCAGCAAAAATGCATTGTTGTTCAAAAGTAACAACAAAGAAATAAAATTAAAAATATATATATTTCAAATAAATGCTGTTCTTTTGAACCTTTTATTTATCCTGAAAAAATGTATCACATTATACACAAAAATGTGCATTAAGCTGAAAATCAAGATGAACACTGATAATAGTATGAAATGTTTCTTGAGCACCAAATCTGAAGATTTCTGAAGGATCATGTGACACTAAAGACTAGAGTAATGATGCTAAAAATTCAGCTTTGCATTACAGAAATAAATTACATTTTAATATACATTACAATAGAAAATAGTTATTTTCAATTGTAATGATATTTCACCCTATTATTGTTTTTATTGTTGATCTGAAATTGATCTATTATTGATTAAATAAATGCAGTCTTGGTGAGCATAAAATACTTCAAAAACATTAAAACTAGGGCTGTCAGTCGATTAAAATTTTTAATCTAATTAATTACAGGGTGCTGCGATTAATTAATCTAATTAATCACAAACTAATTTGGCTGTGAAAATACCCCCAAAAGATCATTTAAACTTATTATCATGTTAAATGTTTAGGCTACAATGGCCTAACGAAGTATGGAACATAAAAGAAGATAATTTGAGAAACATCTCAGTATTTTTTGTTCATGCAATGAAAGTCACTAGTGACCAAAACGGCTTAGTTACCACCAGTATTCAAAATACCTTCTTTTATGTTGTGCAAAAGAAAGTAATTCACTCAGGTTTGAAACAATGTGAGGGTGAGTAAATGATCACAGAATTTATTTATTTATTTTTGGTGAACTATCCCTTTAATGTAATTTTTATTTATTTATTTTTTAATAAATGAAATGATACTCCAGCAGGTGGCAGTAAATGTCTATAAGAGTCGATTCGTTCAAATGGCTGATTCATTCAGGAATTCAGTAAACGGCTCACTCTTTGAATCATTGGTTCACACGATTCGTTCAAAACGCGGATTCATTCAAAGAAAGAAACTAAACACCGCTGTTTTGCTCGGAGACGCACAACAGGGGGGTATTCCAAAAAGCAGGTTATGTGACATACCCGGGTATGTTTGAGGATAAGCAAGCGAATAACCTCAGCTTTCACACGATTCGTTCAAACGGCTGATTCATTCAGGAATTCAGTAAACGGCTCACTCTTTGAATCATTGGTTCACACGATTCGTTCAAAACGCGGATTCATTCAAAGAAAGAAACTAAACACCGCTGTTTTGCTCGGAGACGCAATCAAACAAACAATATAATTCATATTCTCAAGGATTAAAGATTAAACGGAAAAAAAATAAAAATGATTGCACAACCATCAATTAGATGGTGATATGCACTAAGCATGTAAACGACCATTGAACAACAGAAGAAGAAAGAAACAGCATGGCGCACTTTTTCTTAGCGTCCGTTTCCATAGCGACTCGTCGATCCGTCACTCTGTTGAGAATGTCTTGAGTCTTAACCAGGAACATACTCTGAGTTGAATGAACTTACTCCCAGACTCGTTTTTGGAATCACATACCTCGAGTAAGCAAGGTTTGGGGTTAATCAACCGAAAGTTCAGGGTTTAGCTGACGGTAAGTTAACCGTGCTTTCTGGACTACACCCCAGTTCTGCTGTGGCTTTTTAGGTAATATTTTCGTTGGCAAAATTGAACAAGAACACACACTATTGTGTTTAAAATATAGCACAATATTAACTTCTTATTTACTGAACTGTTGTATAAAATCACATGCACTCGTGTTCTCCTGTGATATTGCTGTCTTTGCTGGTGTGATATTGCTTATCATATGATATAAATATGAGACAAAAGCTCATACAGGAGCATTTTTTGCCCCAATATCTTGAATTTTAGGGCATAACTGCATTAATGGAGTTGTTGCCCTGCATCATATTTGTCAACAGTCAAGTATATGAAATGTAAGGGGCATACAGGTTTGGGGGCGGTGCCAGTGCTTTAACTGCGTTAAAATATTTTAATCGCGTTATTTTTCATAACTAATTAATTAAGTTAATGCATTAATCTGACAGCCCTAATTAAAACACTTACATTTGTAGCAAATGTGCGCTTAAGTTTATTTTTAGCATATACTGTAAAATGACTGATTGTAGCTTTTAGTGTTTTTTATTTTTTAATATCAGCCATTTATCAGTTATTAGCCGCAACATAAATATAACTATCAACTTACTGGTCTACATTTTCATATTGCATCCCTGTTTCCATTAAGTCATCTGTCTGCATAGAATTTAAGTGATTTGAACTGACAATCAAAATGTGATTCATGTGAGAATAAATATTTAAGCATCAAATCCATTCTCAAATATTAAAAACTGAGATTGGATAATCCTTCTCTGTACATGTTTAGATGTTTATTTTACATCACAACAGTGCGAGTAGGAGGTTTTGTGAGTCAGATGATATAAATAGCATGAAGGGTGTCGTCTGTTTTGCAGACTCCTGTCTATGACTCAGGAACACGGCAGGGTGGAGCCAATCTCTGGAAAACTGGACTTCAAGCAGTTCCCACTGGGGTCACTCCTCACACTCATGCCTTACCATGTGAGTTACTAACCATCTCCCTCAAACAAAGCTCACAGAAACACACTTTATTCATCTGTATGAAAGGACATTCTCCATCTGACTAAGCCATTGCTTGTACATCAGAAGTCTTTGACTGTTTTCCTTCAGGTCACAAATTTGGACATTAACACGGTACTAAAACTGTTTATTGAACAAGAGTAAACAACAATGTTAAAGTGCATACTTCCAATACTACAAAACATTATTAACTTGGGCTGAATTGGAAAAAATATCCAACAATTCGCTGCACAAAAAGTGTTGTATTCAGCACAAACTTTGTTCATCCTCAATGCAATGAGCCCGTATTTAACATGAGGGCTTGTCATTTCAACTGCCAAAGTTGGCAGTTGCATTTACCTTTTTTTCCCCTTCTGTTTTTTAATGATAACTTAACATGACACATTTTAATACAATTAAATGAATTTATTTAAATTTAAGAGCAGGCTTGTATGTTTTGTTGACAGGCTTGTGCTACAGCTATGATGCATCCAGTTTATTTTGTCCATTCTAAAGGGAAGATTATAGACACCTGGAAACCCACCCGAGGCTGGTAACAATCTTTATCAGAGGGACTCCGCTGGTACAGCTGGGGACTGTGGATGAAAATGTTTCGGACTTGTAACAACTGTGGATTTGCTGTTCTAATAGGCAGGTGACTATTAGAAGCCCACCTTAAGAGCATTTTCATCTGGATCCAAGTGGGTTGGAGGCATTGCAGTTCTTTCCTTGAGAAGCATTGTTGAAAATTTAATATTTTAGTGATACAGCTTTTATGTAAACTGGAAGGCTCACACTGGACTTAAAATTTGCAATCTTCTTTAAAAAAAATATTTTTTTCTCTGCTTCTTTCATCAGTTAAAACACCAACATTCTCTTTACACTTCAAGGGCTATGAAATTTCTTCTTTGTATCTGACTGAACTTGCATGCAGTGCTTGGAAACAGTTTTGGAAAGATCTGAAGTTCGGAATTTTTATGAGATATTAACAACATGTACCTCCGTCTGTAATAAAACCATTTGCCACAGTGGCATTGTTTAAAAAACAGAAGCTCTTTTTATTTATTTATGTAATGGATGTTTCACCCCCCCCCCCCCCCAAATGATTGGAAATGATGCATAATAAGATATTCTGTCAACAATGGCTATTTACCTTAAATTACATTTTAATTGAACTTAAAATATAATTGAAAAATAATAAATTATAGATAGATCTAAAGTTCACGATACAAATCCCATGATCTCGTCCACAGTTCGTGAAAGATTCCCATTCATTATGGAAAATCCAGTGCAACAGCACCCAGACTATTTGCTATAGTTACATGACCCTTTTCACCCAAGAGAATCGCAAACATAGGAACTCGACGTCCACTGCCCTTCCCTGAGTGCATTTTTACTGAGATCGATGACGCGTGTCACCTGTCTTAACCCAGCACGGGTCACCTATTCACCTGCCTAATTGAGTCTCTCAGATCGAGCCCTCGCCGCGGCTGGCCAATAGCTGCGCAGTGCGGTGAGTGGTGAGCTGAGCGGTGATCACCGTGCTGCGCCGCTATTGGCCAGTCGCGTCGGGCTCGATCTGAGAGACTCAATTGGTCAGGTAAATAGCTGCAAGTTGGCAGGAAGAGCTAGAGAGCGGAGATACATGATGATGTCAACACGGCTGTGATCCTTTCGGTCTGGCAAACGCAAGGTCTTTTTAACCCATCGATTCCTTGATATAAATAGTAATGGTCCGGTGGGATTGTACAAGTAATGTTCTGCTTGATCTCAGAAGTGGTCGTTGTGTCGGGTCTGTCCTTTAAGGCGCATTGCAGCGTTGCTCAAGGACTAGTGATCATCTGCAGCATCCGGAGGAGTCCAGATCCTACTGGTATGTAATTCAGAACCAAACCACTGATAGAATCTGTATGTATGAGCAAAGATGAGCATGTTTAATGCATTTGAACCACATACGTTGGAAGATGACGCCGATTCGCTTATATTTAGGCCGAATGATTATTAAATATATTTATTAAATTACATTTATGGTCACTAAAAAGTTAACAACAACATGTCATATATATTGCAGAGATAATTTGAATAACACGTTTAGACTTGTATTATGATAGAAGGACACACAAATATAACCATGCTTTATTTCTCTTTTAAATGCCACCGTAAATTAATATAAACCAAACTCCCGTTTTTTAAATATTTATTTCAGTATATTACAATAAACATTAGTTCCGAGCAACATCCAGATAGTTGTACAAATGGGCTTGAAATTTTAGTTATTTCTAGAAAACGTAAAATAAATTAAATTATTACTGGAAGTTTGTGCAAAATTATCGATGATTAGGTTGTTATTATGTGCTCTTATAAAATATTGTATAATATTTTTTAAAATATTTTATTAAATAATTGTATAATATTAACAGACAGTGCTTGGAATTCAGTATTTATTTTGAATGGTTAACTAAAATAAACACATGAAACACATAGATTGTTAAAAACTTTATTGCAAATAATAATATGCATCACTGGCTATACATTTACACTTATTGTACACTTACTCACACTGATTGATTTTTAGTGCTGTATTTTTAACCTATAAGAGTAAAAATTATGTAATATTTTTCAGCCTTGGGTCTAGTAGTCTTGTGATTTGGCTGGCTCTAAATATATAAAAAAAATAAAATAAAATTAACAACAGAGAAAGTGAAGCACACTAGGTCTGAATGCATATTATTTTTATAGATATAGATAAATATATTATTTTTCAGCATATTATCTGTTTTTATAGATGCTACAATTTTAAAGAAACAAGCGCTCTTTAGTTTTAGCATAATGGTTTGGCCTAGCTCATCTAACTTTTTAAGGTATTTTTCAATATGCATTATCTATTCTCTGAATACCTTTACACCACACACACATTGGCATTATTTCAACTTCTGGCATAACACCAGTTTTAAATCTCATGCACAAAGTGAAGTGATTTGATGCCAGAAAGGCACACCTATAAACCAGCAGTATGAAGTTTGCATTTCCACCCCCCTCCCCCCCAAACACAGATGCACCAGTGTTGAGAGCAGGAAGCCGGTGTTCACTGAAAAACCACAGTCAAATGACACCGGAAGGATGGCAGCAATCACTGGGGCCTGATTCGCCACTGATGTAACCCTAGAGTAATTCTTTAATCAAACCAAACTGGTCTTTTTGTCTTAGACACCGAGTTGTTTTTATCTCAGAGGAGCTGGATCGTGACCCTTGCCAAGGACTTGTATTCTGTGCAGCACAGAGATTTGCCTGGGCGAGATTAGACACCATCTGGCTAATTTGACAGGATTGAGAGTGATGAGATATATCTTACACTTTCAGAACAAAATAATTCTTGGTGTGTTTGAACGCATGCATTTAGGAATGCATATGTTTTGTATATGAGTCCATATGTTTCACTTGAATGTTTGTCCTCACTATGGTAACAGCGTGAGCTGTGGGTATCTGATGAGATTTTGAGTGTCAGCTCAGGTGAATTGTGTGTCTGTGACAGTTTGGAGTGCGTTTCAGCCAAGTACTTGGAGTATGTTGCACAACCTATTTAACAATGACCTTTCTGTTGCGTCCCGCTGCGGCCGATCATAGTAAACTCTGCTTGTTGAATGCTTACTACTTTGATCTCCGTTCAGTGAAATCACCTCTCATGTTCCCTTTTCTTGTCTCTTTGCACTAAGCTCTTTTCCCAATGGCTATTTTAGGCCTCGCTGTGCGTCCCTCTTCGGGGGACTGTATACACTTAATTATCTGGCACTGAATCTTGTAAGCTTCTTACCCGTTGGCAAGGGTTGGAGAGCAGGCGCGCTAACCGTGTAGCATTCATGTAGCAGAGGAATGTTTTGGTCCGGCAGATTGCCCTGTCTTGAGGTAAGGCTTTAATTCTGAAGGTTTGCAGCTTCTGTGTAAAGAGTATCTCTTGTGAGGGGAGCGTTGACTGCTATTTTGTTGCAGACATGCTGCATTTTTCAAATATTTTAGTCAAAGTTTTTCAGAGCCTCAGGATAAACTTTCATTTTTGACTTGGGAGGCTCTAAACTGAATGAGTGGTTGACGTAACTTGTCCATGAACCTTTGTTCCAGCATCACGTTTTTAGGTTAAAATTCATGTTTGAGGGAAAAGTGTATTTGTATATTTTAGAGTATTTTTCCAGCTCTTGCATATCTATTTGATCTATATATATCTATAGTCTTAATTTTATAATAGATCTATAATCTATTTGTCTATACATTTTGTTAAACATTTAAGCATAATACGTCTTTTGATTTAATATATACAGTATATTTAAAATTACACAGCATGTATGCTGTAAGTGGTCACCGTTAATCCAGGACAAAATTACAATTACTAAATGTACACGGTGTTCACCAAGGACACGTTAATCAAAAGTGACAGCAAAGACATTTATAATAAAACAATTTAGAAGTTTCTATTTATCAAAATAGCAAAAATAATAAGCAGTACAAGTGTTTTCAACATTGATAATAAGAAATGTTTCTTGAGCAGCAAATCAGCAAACTAGAATGATGTAATAAATGCTGAAAATTCACGTTTGCCATCACAGTTATAAATTACATTTTAAAATATATTAAAATAAAACTGTTATTTTAAATTGTAATAATCATAGTATTACCGTTTTACTGATAAATAAAAAAAAATGCAGCCTTGGTGAGCATAAGAGACTTCTTTCAAAAGCTTTAAAAAATTTTTACTCACCACAAATGTTTGTACACATGTAAAAATATGTACAAATAATATAGTTACACAACATGTGTAGTACTGGTCATATTCTTAATGGATAAATAATGAAATTATTTAATATGTTAGTAAAACAAGTATTTAAAAAAGTCTTCCTGGTAGTCTGTAAAAGTTTTACTTTACTTTAAGTTTTAACTGTTAAATGTTAATTTGCAATCATAATATGAAATCATAAAAACTACAGTAATTGTATAATTACTATAATAATTAATCAATAATAAATTTTCTTGTTAGAGATTTGTTTAAAGTGTGTGTATACTATAATAATTAATAAATAATACATTTTCTTGTTAGAGATTTGTTTAAAATGTGTGTGTGTTACTTGTACATTAATATCATCTTAAAGGTTACAATGAGCAACAGAGCAGGCTTGACATTTACTTCTAAATCTAATTTTAATATTATGTTTCTACTCCAATTCATTGCTAAAATAGGCGTATAATAATTGACACAGTGGCTGTCACAACTTGTTTTTATGACATATTTATTAAATAATTAAGAGTTAACTACAGGTTAAGTAAACTATGAATATATAGGCTAATATATTTAGCGAAATGCTCATTCATTTTTTTTCTAGTGAGCTGTGCATGCTGAATGATTTGGTCAATGACATTGTGACATTATTTACAAGCTGTTTATTGACGCCTTTCAACAGTTGAAACACTGAGATATTACATGATAAGTCAGATGTTCATTTGTGTTTATTTAGTGTTATAACTAGTAGTAAAGAGGAAGAGATGATCGCGTTCACTCACGCTCCATGCTGCTGTTTGAACCGAGGGTCCTATTCAGCGATCTGTCATGCCGCATCAAAGACTGTCAAAATAGCAGTTATTATTTGTAGGGCTGGGTAAAAAATATTGATATCTCGATATTAATCGATTCTCATTTTTATGGAACGATATCGATTCTTAAAGGGGTCATATGATGTGATTTCAAGTTTTCCTTTCTCTTTGTAGTGTTACAAGCTGTTCGTGAATAGATAAGATCCCTAAAGTTGCAAAGACTAAAGTCTCAAACCCAAAGAGATATAATTTATTAAAGTTAAGACTCGTCCATGCCCTCCTAAAACGCCTCGTTTAAACACGCCCCGGCATGTCTTCATCACTGTGTGAGAAGATTTGCATAACACCGCCCAAATGTTCATGCAAAGAAAGAAGGCGTAACTTTGATTCTCGCTGTAGTATTGTTGCCGCCACCGCCATGTCGTGGAGACGCTGTGTGTTTCGTTGTGAGAGACACTACTTTGTTTGGCCTTCCAAAAGAGGACACAACTAGAAATTGAGCTTTGTAAAAATTGACGCGTTTCAGAAAGGCGGGGCATAGAGGAGAAACAATAATGTACAGTATGTGGAAAATAATGTGTTTTTTTAACCTTAAACCGCATAAACACATTTTATTACAACAAATACACAAAATAATGTTCTTTTTTAGCAACGTCATATGACCCCTTTAAATCCCAAGAATCGATTAGTCTAGCCTGTTTTCATTTTATGGACGGAACGTTGAAGGGCACTTCCCATCCAAATGATCGGAATAAGCAATGTGCTTTGGTACTTTTAATATGAAACAAAGCCTCAGATTTCAAATTCTTTCCATTGTATTGCATTATTCAAACAATAAATGCCATTTTGGCGCTGTTTAATGTAGAGTGACAGATCGCTGTAGGGCCTCGATCAACAGACGCAGTAGCGCATAGCGCACGTGAACTGATCATCTCCTCCACATTAATACCAGCTTCAGCACAAAATAAACATGACTAAACATCCGAAGGTAAGTTAAAAGAAAGAGCACAACTTTACAATCCGTATCCTGTCTCATGTAATTGCTTAATCAGTGTTTCAGCTGCACAAAGACGTCAATATAACGGCTTGTAAACAATGTCACGTAACGTCACATTTACCTCAGAAAAAACATATTTGGTGACCATAAACTCATTAGTCAGAT
Organism: Sinocyclocheilus anshuiensis; assembly: GCF_001515605.1. Lineage (NCBI taxonomy): Eukaryota > Metazoa > Chordata > Actinopteri > Cypriniformes > Cyprinidae > Sinocyclocheilus > Sinocyclocheilus anshuiensis. The sequence goes on along the minus strand of NW_015542345.1, from coordinate 431,802 downwards.
AGAAAAATAAACTGTAGAGAGGGGCATTTTGCTAAATATATGCACCATATAACATATTCATTATAAATTTTACTGTTCTTCAATGTTTCATTTATGTTTGAATAAATCCATCACGTTTTTATGACAGCCGCCATTGTTTATATTTCACAAAAACAAATTGAAGTAGAAATATTATTATGTAATTGTAACTTAATTATTTTAAAAACTTCATTAAGTGTAATTTTAACAAATCAGTCAATTTTAACCTTCAATATTATAGTAATATAGTACCAACTGACTCTCATGTAAATTTTACAGCATTTTTTTTCCTTGAGAAAATTTGGCATGTACTGTACCTGATGTATAGCCAAAATAATCGAATTTGAATCGAATTGGTAATAGAATCTAATCGCAAGCTTGTAAATGTGAATCGAATCGAATCATGAAATTTGTGTCAAAACCCAGCCTTAATTATTTGAATTTCATGATAAAATGGACAGAATTTGACACTGTTTCTTAAAAGTAACAAACACAAAGCTTATTCGATTATTGGGAGCTTTATGTGTGTGTATATACATGTATACATGCAAAGCTTTAAATGACAGCATATAACACTAGCTGTAAGTGCAGTAACCTCTGCTTCCTCTAGGCTATCTCAGGACATGTCTCGACAGCACAAGTAGGATTTGGGATGTTGGCAGATTTTGTTTAGCGTGTAAAGCATCTGTTCTGTTCACCTCAGATTCACTCCCAAACCCCCAACACAGCGCTGCTGTCTAATCGGAGCACAGCACTCTCCCCCTCACAACACACTGCCATATGCAGAGCCTGCCATTTTAAGAGCTACACACAAACATGCATAAACACAGACGTCCTGTATTAGGACTGAATGGGGTAACACCTGTGTGTGTGTTTGCAATATTAAATGCTCAGTTTGGAACATGAGCCAACAGTCGCTGTAGTAACCGTGATGCTTATGTGTCTGGCAGGTGTGTGAGCTTTAATGGAGTTTTCTTATGAGCGGGATGTGTGTCTTCTTTTTATCTGCAGGCTGTTTGACCAGAGATCAAGAGACATGGAGAATCTGAGCCACATCTCTCCTTATCTACACTTCTGAGCTGGGTTTGAGGCAGGTGAGCCAAAATGAACACTAAAACGGTCTGGCCAATTTGCACATATTAAAACAATAATAAATCTAAATCACTCAATAACACAACTGAAGGACTAAGAATTAAGTGCAGTATTGACCCAGAAATGGTAAGCAAATCGTATATTTCCAGGGATTCTTTGAAGAAGTTCAACCTTGCTAAAGAAACCCATCTGGTCTTAGATGGTTTATGCTGGTCTATATGGTTATTCCAAATAAATGTTGTTCTTTTGAACTTTATATTCATCAAAAAATCCTGTGAAAAACTGTATCATGGTTTCCACAAAAATACTATGCAGCACAACTGTTAACATTGATAATAATAAGAAATTACATTACAACCATTACTCCAGTCTTCAGTGTCACATGATCCTTTAGAAATCATTCTAATAAATATATTTTTTTTATTGTCAATGTGCTGCATAATATTTTTGTGGAAACCATGATACTGTTTTTTCAGGATGTTTGATGAATAGAAAATTCAAAAGAACAGCAATGATTTGGAATAGAAATCTTTTGTAACATTATAAACGGTCACTTTTGATCAATTTAATGTATCATTACTGAATAAAAGCATTAATTTCTTTAAAAATCTTACTGACCTCAAACATTTGACTGATGGTGTACTGTAGATATACTTTATATTTGTCTATAAAACTATTTTAAGTATTTAAGCATAAACTTTTAGATCAAAAGTTTTTTAAAGATCAGATTAACTATTAAATTAATAAATTAAGTCCAAGTGTGTCTAAATTTACAATAGTATATAAAACCTGTGTCAGAGAAAATGACATTAAAACTAGCCATAAAACTGATTTGCATCACTTAATGGAATAATGCAAAATACTGTATATTTTCATGGTTGTTGAGAAAATAAATTTGCCTGGCCAATTTTTTTAATTCGATGATATTGACATTGTGGCAAAAAAGTAAATTTTAGGTTTACCATGGTTTTGGTGCAAGAGAGGTAATAATCTTCATTTATTACATTTTTTTCTGTACATATTTTCTTACCCCCTTCACCTTTTCCTTATTTTCTCTCTCAGGAGGACCATGCTCTGCTCAGAGCGTGGCGTGGTGGAGGAATGGCTCTCAGAGTTCAAGGTGAGAGGTTTGACATCCTTGCAGGATTTAAAGGGGTCATTGGATGCTACATGCACTTTTACAAGTTGTTTGAACTGAAATGTGTGTTGGCAGTGTGTGTACACAACCACCCTATAATGATAAAAATCCACCCAGTGTTTTTTTTTTATCTACTAAAATCGTTACTTTCTCAAATCGAGCCGATCTCAGATGCCTGTCTGTGTGACGTCACAAAAACAGGCCCCGCCCACGATAGTTTGATTGACAGTAGTGTTTCAGCACAGACTGGACTGGTGTCTTACCTTAGACCCGCCCTGAGTGAGCTGAGCTGTCATCAGTCTGCCATTGTTTCACCGCCGGAGCAGGTGTAGACAAGAATGACTCCTAAGCGATTGAGGTGTTCTGTTGTTGGATGTAATAATGAATATAGCAGTCGTCATTTACTCCCGACATCTGAGCCGCTGAAGATGCAGTGCATTTGTTTTTGAAGGGAATGCACCCCCGATCTACCTAAATGCATCTATGTTCGTGCAAATCTTTCGTGATCCAGCTTAACCTACAGAAGAAATGAGTATAAGGTTTTTTAATGAATCTTTGCAAATTGCCTTTCCTAATAATGTGCTAATTAGCTAGTTTCACGATTAATGCGGCTAAAGTAAACAGTCTCTCTGAGAGCGGCTCAGAAGAGAGGGGCGGGGTCAGCAGAGCTCATTAACATTTAAAGGAAAATGCTACAAAACGGCTTGCTCTGAAAAGAGTTACAGTGTTTTTTACACTACCATTGAGAAATTTTAACCGAACTATGTTACAGACTTTTCATTAAGACCCTAAAGAATCATATCAACTTGTGGAAAATGGGCATCCAATGACCCCTTTAATATGACATTTTTTATATAGCTCACTCAAATGAAGTCCTCCCTTCCCAAGTGATCTGAGCACAGTGTCCCATTAACCACATTTGGTTTTGGAATCTCAGAACTTAATGGAGGAATATTTTCAGCCTCCAAGTTAATTCAATTCCAGGCCGATTCAAGGTTGAGGCTGCTTAGTCATGACAACCACGGTTTCTCCTCCTTAGATGTTACCTGACGATCAAATCCGCAGCTACTCTGGCAGCCTGCATCTGAAGAAAGCTCTTGTACCTGCTCTCTACGCTGTTATTCAGGAGCAGCCCAGCAGTGAGGTATGATGAAGCGCTTGAAACACTTCAGGCCAGATTTATGTTTAATTTAAGAATGTTATGGGTATTTTCTTGTCAAAAGGGTCTTTTGTTGGGTAATGATTCCTTCTGAAAGCACGTGGTGATATGCGCATTCAGAGGTGGTCTGAAAAGGCATGATTTGAGATAGGACTTGATTTATTTATTCAGAGTATTTAGTGTTGTTATCATTAACTGAAAAATTAAAACTATTAAAAATATTTTTCATTTATTGAAATTATGCTGAAATTAAACTACAAATATTAAATGAAACACTTAAGCTTAAAAAACTTAAAATGAGAAATGTTGCATTTGCAACTAATTGGAATAAAATAAGTTGAAGTACTAAAATGACTAAAACTGAAATAAAAAAAGAAAGCTAAATAGAAATATGAAAAAATATATAAAAATGACAAAAGCATATAAAAATGACTAAAACTTAGTCTGAAATTAAAATGAAAACCAAAAATGTTAGAATAAAAGCAAATTCAAAATGTTAATGAATACCGTAATAGTTTATACATAATACTGATATTATTATTGGTTAATATTTTTCATGCCTCCATGACCTTAATTATGTCAGCATTTTCAAGTTGTTTAAATTGCATTAGTTTAATAAATTTTATATATATATATATATATATATATATTATTAACACACAAATATATATATATATATATATATATATATATATATTTATTTAAATTATGAAAACATTTTTTGTCCCTTAAAAAGAGCAATGCGACAGCAAGATTTGCAAGGAAAGGAATATAATGTGATTTTGACTGATTTAATATTATTTCATATAATTTCATATCATATAATATATCAGTTTAATTTTTATAGTTTGTCTTAAATATGCTGCTTCCTTATGCTTGTGTGTTTTTTTTATTCATGTTGTAAAGGAGTGTTCCTCTCGGTTCCTGTGTCCCGTACTGTCTCTTTTACTTTATGTCATTGTCTTCTTTGCGTCTCTTGCTCTCTAGCTGCTGGCTCCGGTGTGTCATCAGTTGTTTGAGTTGTACCGGAGCTCAGAGGAAGGTTTGCGTCGGTTTACTCTGCAGTTCCTGCCTGAGCTCATCTGGGTGTTCTTGCTGCATTCTGCCAGCAGAGAGCGCTACCGCAATGGCTGTGTGGAAGCCCTGCTACTGGGGATCTATAACCTGGTGAGAGATTGGTGATTGTGCATTACCTGCATTTTCCTGAAATTCAGTATCTAAAGTTGACATACGCTATATGTACGTCTTGTGTTACAGGAAATTGTGGACAGTAAAGGAAATGGAAAGCTGCTGTCATTCACCATACCGTCTCTCTCCAAGCCTTCAATATACCATGAGGTAAGAGGTGAAGTAAAATACAAACACTTTTGACCTGTATTGGATGTCTGAGATACAGGAGGTATCAGTGTCAGATCTCTCCTGTTATTATGCACACAAAACGCTGATCTGCTTTCATTTCACAGGGTACAGGAAACTAGAAAGTCATGCGCCAAATCTACAAAAAGCTAGAAAAACTAGTGTTTTACAAAAGGGTTTCTTTGATGATTTCTGGGGTGTTCTGGGAGCTGCAAAACCTGAGTAAATCATTGGGTTTGCTGGTTTAACTTAGCCCTTGTATTAGGTTAAAATAGTACAGTTGTTATGGTCAGGTCAAATTAACCTTAATTGGATTCACAATAATTAACAAAAAACAAAAACTATTGTTTATATTTATTTATATTATATTTATTACTATTGTTTTTGTTTGTATATATAGCAATCAAATATAGTTATTGTGTGTATGTGTGTATATATATATATATATATAAGAAACTGACATGACATAAAAAAATAATAATTATATTTTAGGTCTGTGCAGCTGCATTTAACCATAGAATATGCAGGTTAAATTGACCCAAAACATCATAATCAAAATATAAATTTTGTACACACTTTGAGAAAATGTTATAAAATTTCAATAAACACATCACGGGTTAACCTGTATTTCCAGCTGCTCAAAAATCTAAATGGGTCACATTGACCCTAAACATAATATAAGGGCTAGTCTTAGCTAGTTTAAGATGGTCTCCCAGCCAGTCTGTTCATCTAAACCTACTGTAAAACCTCTCCAAAACTAACCAATAGACCAAGCAAACCAGTTTAGACTGGTTTAAGTTGTTTTTTCAGCAGGATAAACTCCATCTGGCACTTGTTTACATGCTCTGCCAATGAAAATAAGGCCCATTCCTTAAGTAATCTGGTTTCGATTGAATTTTATAAGGCTGTAAAAGCATTTGACATGAATATTCAGTAACTTGTTTGTGAGCATTACATGAATTACTAGCCGAATTACTAAATGATTTATTACTAAAGCCAAACGCTCTTACGTTTACTGCAGCCATCCAGCCTGGGGTCCATGGCGTTAACCGAGGGAGCCCTGAACCAGCATGACCTCATCCGGGTGGTGTACAGCGGCCTGCTATCTCAGAGAGAGACATTAACCTCACAAAACAGGTGATTTTTTAAAGGGGTCATATGATGCGATTTCAAGTTTTCCTTTCTCTTTGTAGTGTTACAAGCTGTTCATGAATAGATAAGATCCCTAAAGTTGCAAAGACTAAAGTTTCAAACCCAAAGAGATATTCTTAATAAAAGTTAAGACTTATCCACGCCCTCCTAAAACGCCTCGTTCTAACACGCCCCCACATGTCTACGTCACGATGTGGGAAGATTTGCATAACGCCGCCCAAATGTTCACGCAAAGAAAGAAGGCGTAACTTTGATTCTCGCTGTAGTATTGTTGCCACCACCGCCATGTCGTGGAGACGCTGTGTGTTTCGTTGTGACAGCAAAAATACTTTGTTTGGCCGTCCAAACGAGGAAACAACTAGAAATCAGTGGTTAAGTTGTATTTACAACACTGTTCCAGAACAGTTCAAACCAAATATTCAGATGTGTGCAACGCATTTTATGGAGGACGAGGACTGTTTCCTGGTAGAGTAGCCTACAATGCCGGTGTTCTGACAAATAATGCTGACTCATAGCCTGTAAGTACGTTTTCATATTTAAAAGATTTACCACTGATGATTCAAACGCGAGTTTTGAGCAGTGTAGAGTAGCGCTTGTTGTTTGTCATTTCTCCGATCACAAATGCAGACATGGTTTTATGTTTACGCGGCGCGATGCAACGCAA
>NW_015542345.1:412421-424161 GCF_001515605.1 Sinocyclocheilus anshuiensis | reverse complement strand
TTTTATTGGTTTTGTCTCGTCGCGCCGGGACACGGCATCACAGTATGTTAAGGGGCGTAACATTTCTGTCACACGCTTGAGGTATTCGGCCAATCACAACGCACTGGATAGCTGGCCAATCAGAACACACCTTGCTTTTCAGAACGATGAGCTTTGTAAAAACCTACGCATTTCAGAAAGGCGGGGCATAGAGGAGAAACAATAATGTACATTGTGGAAAATAATGTGTTTTTTGGTAAACTGAGGTTTTGTACTTATTCCTTCTTATGGATGAAGTAGGTTCGATGTGTGGAATATTTCTAGGCATCTGATTAATCGCCCGTTGGGCCGTTTATTGCCGTGACTCAGCTGTTACTTTTTTCCTGCAGGTTGAAATGGGCTGTAACGATTTCTCAGCATTTTTATTTAATTAAACTGCTGCTGGAGCTTCATGACAGTGATATCCGTGCAGATGTAGTGTGATTTGTTATTACCATTCCACCGGCTAGATGCATGGCGACAGTCGCTGACTCGTAATGTACCGCTGTCTGATTTGTCGTTGTAAAATTGTGCAGATGTCAGAGGGGGGGTTGTGTAACAGCAGCATGTGTGTGTCTCCTGCAGGTTTGAGGTGCTGTCTTTTCTGATGCTCTGCTACAACTCAGCTGTGGTCTTTATGCCTGCGTCCTCCCACCAATCGGTTTGCAGAATGAGCACACGGTAAGGGGCGCCAGAGTTGTCTTTTCTGCTAACGATCCAGGAACGTCTCGGCCTGTTTTTCTCTCTCTCTCTCTCTCTCTCTCTCTCTCTCTCTCTCTCTCTGAAATTTCTTGCTGGAACAGGCAGAGATGGAATGATTAAATGGATTAAATGGATTAAATGGAATATTGATTTAGAGAGAGAGAGAGAGAGAGCAAAGGATTTCTGTGGTGGGTCACAGCATTAGCATAAAGACCTCCAAATAAACATGTCATTAAAGATTCTCTCTGAATCTCTCTCGTTAATATGCAGACTGTGTGTGAGCGGTTACCCGCGGCAGCAGCAGAAGTCGTGGAAGGAGCCGTGTAACCGTGTACGACTGGAGTCAGAGTTTATGGTGCAGATGCTGACTGCTGTTTACCACGCCATGTAAGTTACCATGCTTATTAGCAGGCCTATTGTTAACATATTTGCTGTTTATTAGTATTTATAAAGCACATATTTTGCATGACCACCATGCATATTCTACATCCCTAATCCTACCCAATACCTAAACTTAACAACTACCTTACTAACTATTAATAAGCATAGTTAATGGTTTGTTAATAGCAAGAATTGTACCTTAAAATAAAGTGTGACCAAGTTTTCTATTTTAAATAAATGCTTTCTATTCATCGTGAGAACAATATATCATGTTTTCCACAGAAATGTTAAGCAACACAACTGTTTTCAACATTTAGAATAATAACAATAAGAAATGTTGAGCAGCGAATCAGCATATTAGAATGATTTCTGAAGGACCATGTGACACTGAAGACTGAAGTAATGATACTGAATATTCCACTTTGCCATCACAGGAATACATGTCATTTTAACATATATTAAAAAAGAAAATGTATGTAATAATATTTCACAGTATTACTGTGTTTTTGATCTAATAAATACAGCTTTGGTGAGCTTATTACAAAAACATGAGAAACATCGTATTGCCCTCAAACGTGTGTATTTCTGAGCAACATTAAACGCTATTTTCTTTTTACATTATTAAGAGAAGGAAATGTCTTGTATATTTAATTCCTGAGTGGTGTGCTAATGATCTCATCTGCATGATGATACTCTCTCCCATCAACAGTTATAATGGGCAGTGGGACCTGGGGAGGGAAGCTTTGGATGACATCCTCTACCGAGCACAGCTAGACCTCCATGCCCAGCCATTACTGGTAAAAGTCATTTGTTACAGTACACTTGGGGAAAATACAGTGGGGTCTGAATGTCTGAGACACTAAATCTTTTTAAGTTTTCATTTAAACATGGAAAAATCAATGTCTTTGAAAAAATTAAAGCGACGAAATACTACAACATACTTGTAAATTGAAGAAGAAATATGAAAGATTCTGCATTATTTCTTAATCGGCAATCAAATAAGTAAATTTCAGTTTCATATCAAACAAGCAAAGACTGATCTGTACAGATGTTTTTGTCTTGAAGCGTTTTCACTGGTGGTCTCAGACTTTTAGACTCTAATGCACGGTACTAGTAAAGTCGGATTTGTGGTTTGTGCTACATGAATGTGCCCTCCATGTTTCATGAAGCAACATTTAAATAACAATTCTTAATGGAAATGTGATATTTCACTGGATGTCGTTGACCTCTCATCTTCAGGTGGCGAATGCAATTAGTCGCTCACTTCCGTCCCGTCCTCCGGAGGGTTCGCGGAACCTTTTGGAGGTGGAAGTAACGCCTGCCGGGAGATGCGTCTCACAGGCAGCTGTCACTACCGCCTCCATTCGTCGTCTCCGCTGGAAACGAGAGGGTATGCGAAATATGCACACACACACACAGTTAGACAAAAAACTTTGGTAGTACTTTAGGGACCAATTCTCTCTATTACCTAGTTGCTTATTAGCATGCATATTACTGACATATTGGTTGTTTATTAGTACTTATAAATCACATATTAATGGCTGATTCCGCATGACCATTTTTAAATCTCTTAATCCTACCTCATACCTAAACCTAGTCGTAGTTAATAGTTAATAGGGAGAAATGTTCCCCAAACGAAAGTATGACCAAAACATCTTCATTTTATACTCATCTTTTTATTTTGGTTATTTTCTTTCATGATCACTTTAATCGTAATGAGAACATAAACATTCTCATCAGTCCCTCCATTCAAGCATCAGGAAAAAGTGGCCATTTTTGTGTGTGAAATTTTCCCTCTGTCAGCATCATGTTCAGTACGCTCACTGTCTTCACCTCAGATTGTTTTGATTTCTCAACCACGACTGAATTCTATGCCTCCATCACCCCCAGCCGATACACCCCGCTGGAGAGACCAGACAATCCTGTGGCACACGGGCGGATAAAGTGCACCATTCACCTAACCTTGCAAGGGGTTAGGCAGGGCTCAGGCACATCTCACCATTAGACAGTCCGTGCACAAGCCCTGCCCTTCTTGGTCATAGAAAGTGTTCATTGGCCTACAGATTAAACTAACCCCATTGCATGGAAAACTTCCTTCTGTTTGTTTCTAGTGTCTCCACATACCTTAGTGTTGTATTGTGATCATTTGTGTTTAACCTTTTTATTTGCCTTGAGTTTTGTTTTAGGATACTTTTACAGTGCTTGCAAGGCAAGATAGAATGACATTCCTCTTTTTCCTTCTTTACAAATTTCTGCAGTTCATGTAGCTCAAAGCACTCAATGTACAGGTTCTTTCAAATATTATTTAATATTTGCATACAGAATTGTGATTGGTCTTGGATTGGTGTGTTCAGGTCATGTTGGAATGATCGTACTGTATTTGCAAATTGACTGCACATGAATACCACCATCATGTCATAATTACCAATAACAACAAGTTAAAGCTTTATTATTATTTTTGCTCATAATAGGATCAAAATGGTATTTTGTGTAATATTAATGAAAAATGGTGTTAAAGATTGACATAAATGACTACTTACTGAACATGTGCATCAATTACACATCTAATGTGCATCCTTTGCTCTTCCTTACGCTGCATTAATGCTAGAAAGCTTGCTTTCTTTGTTGGGAAGTGAAAAAGAGAGGGAAAATTATATTTGTCCAGCACATCCATTTTATTCCAACCAAACTCACTTATGAACTTCTGAGGTGAAAGCAGTATTATATCTTACACTACTGTGCAAAAGTTGGTGGTTGGTAGGATTTCTTTTTTTAATGTTTTTGAGAGAAGTCTCTTATGCTCACCAAGGATGCATTTTTTTTTAAATACAGGAAAGGCAATAATATTAAATATTTTTACAGTTTAAAATTATTACATTATTACTATTATTGTTATTAAGAAATAAATGTTATACATTTTTTTTTTAAAGTTTCTATTTGAATATATTTTAAAATTTAATTTATTCCTATGATGACAAAACAAAATTTTCAGCAGCCACTACTCCAGTCTTCAGTGTCACATGATACTTCAGGGATCATTCTAATATGCTAATTTGCTTAAGAAACGTTTTTTATTTATTTATTATTATTATCAGTGTTGAAAAAAGTCATACTGCTTAATATTTTTGTGGAAATCATGATAATTTTTTTTTCAGGATTCTTTAATGAATAGAATGTTCAAAAGATGTTGTTAATGCATGCTTACTGAATAAAAGTATTTAGAAAAAATAAACTCACCTAAAACTGTTGAACTGTAGTGTATTTACATTGGTGAATCATCTCATCAAAGTTCACCAACAAAATTGTCCCCCTGAGCTTGAGTTTCTCCCATGTTCTCATGTGTATGAGTGGAAGTGAAAGGAGCGCATGGAGTCTAGTGTAACCACAGCTTTACACTTCAAAGACGGTGTCATGTTGTTTTCTGTCGGCTGTGCAGGAGAATCAACACAAGACGCGTGCTGAGTGTCAAAGCAGCTGCGATGCAGCATTTCACTGAGATGCATCCAAAAGCCTGAGCTTACTTCTAAGCTCACCTAACACTATTCTTTTGCTGCCTTGCAAGTGCTGGAATTTCCTCTAGGAAATGCAAATCTAGTTAATCCAGCTTTCTGTTTTCTCTGCCTCATTGTTCCCTCGCTGTGTTTTAGATGCCGATGGCGTGAGCTGTGGAGAGGACTCTTTTGACCCAGATGAAGGGTTTTCCTCTGGGGCTTCCAGCAGCAGCCAGCCCAGCAGCGTGAAACGAGACTGGGTCATAACGGGCGTTCGACCTTTCCGAGATCCGGGAGCCAGGCAGAGGGAGAGCACTTCGGCCGACACCAGAGCCGCCCTTCGGAGCCTCCACCAACGGCACCAGTCCCCTCCCCCTGCCATCAGCCTCCGTACTGTAGAAAGCAGTCGCAGCCCGAGTCCCAGTGCTCCCAGATGCTTTCTGGACCCACATTACATCCCTCCCTTCGCTGGTGAGCCACCTAAAACCAGCAGCACGTCTTCTTGCAAGTCTCTTGACTGTACCGGCCTAAACGGCTCATCAGGACCTACAGATAGCCTGTCGCTGGGAAGCCTCAGTGCAGACAGGGCACATTATCTGTCAGCCATCAGCTTGCAGGATGAACGACTAGGGCGAGTGACGCGGAGCCAGGATCTCCTGTCCCCCGGGAGTCCGTTCTCCTCTGGAAGCCCACTGTCCAAACAGTCTCGATCACCCAGTTTTAATATGCAGATTATATCACAGGTGTAGAATGATTTTGCTGGGCTGTGTGTGTGCATGAGGATATGGATATGTTTATTTCTGCCATGGAATCAAATAAATAAATAAGTAAAGGTAATTATGACTTTTTATCTCATAATTTTGACCATGTTTCTTAAAATTCTGATGCAATATCTGACAATTCATATTTTTATCACATAGTTTTGTTTATATCTCACAATTCCGATTTTTTTTCTATATATAAACTCAGATATGATATATAAATTCACAGCTCAGAAACATTTTTTGTGAGATAACTAGCAAGATATCTTGTGAGATATACACTTGTAATAGAGGAAAAAGGTCAGAATTGTGAGATAAAATCACAATTAACTTTTATTTTTATTTCATGATGTAAAAACCAGAATTATGAGATATGAACTCAGAATTTTGAGGAAAAATTTAGATTTTCAAGATAGAAACTGTAAAAAAAAAAAAAATGCAATTGTGAGTCGCAGTTAACTTTTTTAGTTTTTATTCAAAATAAGTAGTTATAAAATTATATATTAAACTATAAAATAAAACACAAATTAGGCTATAGTGGCATTCATTATAAACAGCATACAAATGGCAAGCAAAACTGAAACGGCATTGGGCTCACGAGCCTGTCTCATACCACAAGAATCTTTATAACATTTGTTTGCATAACTATTATTCATTATATAGCCTAAACATGGGTTTATACTTCACTCGTGTTCTAATATCGGTGTAAAATCCTTCACATGCGCAAAAATGTTTGTTTGGGCGAAAAAAAAAAAAAAAAAAAAGATGATTTGCGAGAAAGTCAGAATTGTGAGATATAAACGTGCAATTCCAAGGAAGTCTCAATTATCTTTTTTATTTCGTGGAAGAAGAAAAAAAAGAATTGCAAGATGTAAACTCAGAATCTGAAAAAAAAATCAGAATTGTGTGATATAAACTCGCAATTGCAAGAAAAAAAATATTTTTGAATTAAAATCACAATTTATTTATTTACTTTTGTGGTGGAAAAGCTTCCATATGAGTGAGTGAGAGAGAGAGAGAGAGAAGCAGAAATGTTAACATGCATGCATACAAGCATGTTGTCTTACAGTGTGCGTGTGAATGTGTTCAAATGAGAGTGTGCTCGTAGACTTTTATTTGATCATTACATTATGCACTTGGGTTCAGTGTGGAGGAAATATTTGTTTTGCACAATGGACACATTCAAGTGCACATGATTTGAGACTGTTTTAAATGTGCCATACAAACATACAATAACAACATAGTGTTACTTTAAGAGGAACACACATTACCGTATCAGAGCAATGAACTTCCAACAACCGACAATCACGGTCAATGCAAAGAGAAAGGCCTAATAGTGCATGATCCAAAGAGTTTTATCCAGCCCAGCTGTACTGTAGGTCATCCTCAAGGAATCCTTTTCCATGTCTCTGTTTCGGTTTGTGCCGCTTAACTGTTGCCTGTGCTCTTCACCCACCATAGAAAATAAATTGTGTGGACTGCCTCAATAAAACGCTACATCGTGAAAAAAAAACAAAACAAAACAAAACAAAAAACAGTATATGTTGTACTTTGGAACAAGTTTATATTTTAAATTGTGTATATTTGTGTAAATGATTATTGTACTATAGAAAGAGTATATGCTAACAGAATCTATATTGCTTGGACAGAGATAGAAAGCTATCTGCTGAATGGTGAATAAATGTGCTGTTCATGGGAGCGCTCTCTCTTTCTTTTTTTCATTAGGTATCTTGACCTAAAGGATATTTTATATTGTGTATAATATGGTGGATATACAGTTGAGGTCAGAATTATTAGTCCCCTTGGTAAATAGGAGTAAAGAAGGCTGTGGAAATAAATCTGCATTGTTTATCCTTTTGATCTTCACAATAATCCAACCTTACATTTAAGTAAAACAACTGAAAGTGGGAGAAAATCACATTACAAAATAATGTTTTTCTCCTATACATGTTAATCAATGAGTAAAACCAAAGAATTTAGTTCTGATGTGCAGAGATTCAAAAAACGTCAACAAAAAAAAACAGAAAGGGGCTGTAAAGACATAGCTATTTCCACCTTCAGGGCAATAATTATGACATTTCAATCAAATGGAGATGTTACGAACTTGCCTGGAAGAGGTCGTGTGAGTGTCTTTGAGTGGCCAAAGACTCTCCAAGGATCACAGCTGGAGAATTGCAGAAATTAGTTGAGACATGGTGAGAAAGCCTAAAAAACAAAACAAAAAAAACAAACATTTATTTCATAATGAGATACATATAGTGTAATACCCACTATGTAGGCCTCAAGATGACTTAAAATGAATTACAACACAAAACAAACTTTCAATTAAACAAAAACAAAAACTGCTAAAAATCAAAACCTATTTCTTATTTTAATTCATTCTCTCAACAACCGTCATTTTATTTCTGAACCAGGATGTTGGAAAACCTGAATATATGACTTTCTCCCCCCTCACATTAGTAAGTCCTGCCAACTGCATTTCAAGAATGCAGTGAATGCTGCTTTATGTTAGCTAAAAGCTAGACAGTCCACTCTTCACTGACACTTACCGTAACTTAATAGTCACACCATGAGTGGGAATATTGTTCTTACATTTTTGACGTATAAAGATATTTTGTTGTTCATTTTGTGTGGCATTTCAAGAAAAATAGTAAATGATAAAAATTTGTAATAATAAAACAAATGCATTTTTAAATTCTTATACTCTAATATCTAATTATTAAAATATAAAAATAATATATACAGAAGTATAAACTATAGAAACAAAAAAAATCCTGGTTAAAAACTGGTAAATATTTTACATTTAAAATTTGTTTTACTTTAGTACAAGTATTTAATATTGCAAATAATCTTGTATACCTTTTATTATACTATACATCACATATATATATAGGACAAACCTTAGAAGCGCTGATGTTAACCATGTGACCACATGCGGAAGCTAACAGCAGAGTATATACTCTTTCCTATGGAAGATTCTTTACTCGAACATCACGTGTTGCTCAATCCGACGCATTTCATTGGCTGTTTTCGAGGCGGGAGTTTCAGATTCCTGGACATCCGTGATAACATTTCTTCGTATTCCATGTCAGCGCTCTTCTTTTAGTAAACTGGACAACCTATTAACATCTAAAAAATTGACTATTTTTTTCGCACCGGAGAGTATTTTAAACACTTGTGTCAGTCTAGTGGTTTGAAAAGGTGTGTTAGTGGGATCTAAAGAGCTGGCAATTGGATTACCGCCTTATTAGACAACAACTAACGTTACTGTCAACTCTCAACCAGTACGTCTCGTGCACAAGTTCCCTCGAGAACGTCAACTTAATCCGAGCTCGCGCTCCTCTCTTTCAACGGTCAATTTTGGGATATCATGAGCTCTTAGTTCCGCACAAAACTTGGTAGAAATAGTTATATATCTTCACCTGGACATGGATAACTACCGTCATCAGCGATATGAAGGCTCGAATCAAGGGAGGGAAAATAAAATCCATCGAAAGAAAGGATTTGGAGTCGGAGTGTCATCTCGGTGCAGTTCAAGTGGGGATGACGGAGAGAAGAAACCTAAATTTGTAAGTTACACTTTTTGAAATAATTATATAAAGTGTCTTTGTTCTCATAAATGGATATTATTCTAGTAAATTATCATATGTCCCCCACCCTGCCTACTGTCAGGCCTCTGGTAATGAATCACTGGTTTTTGAGTATTAGGAAAATGTTTACGTATTTATCAGTGTTTTGGTGCAATGTTTTGCTTTTTTGTTCTTACATTAATATTTTCTTGTCTGTCACTCTATATGGGTCAGCACTGTTAGATACTAAAATAACGTGTAAAATATTGTTAATCAGTATTGACATATCTAACTGAATGAATGACTGAAAATGAGTTTCAGCAAAACAATCACACACATGTATTAAATTATGTAAAATATGTAACCATCCCAAACAGCAGCCTAGCTTTGTTGAACTCATATATGGTGAAATATGGAAGTAAGATTTTGAGTTGATTTTATAAATGTTTTCATAGCCCAACAATGTTGACAAATTGTAGAGAATGTAGAGACACCGCTTTAAATGATAATTTTGATATAGTAGTCAAGGCCTAATAATAATGGTTCCTTAAGTTGTATAAGTTGTGTGTGTGTGTGTGTGTGTGTATAGAGTGATTATATAGTGATATATACTGAATTGCTATATAATTTTGATACAATAAGAAAATGAGATTGATTAATGTCAGAGTAGACATGTTGCTGATGATTGTTTAGTGAGGCGTTATGATGTCATTTTATTCTTTTAGAAGGACAGAACTGGCTCATTATTCTACAACGTAAAATGTCAATGAAATTCAAGGTATATCCACACAAATAATTTATGTTCATTATTAGAACTTTGTCAAGTTAGTCTGTGTCTGCTCTGTCAGTGCTCTTTGTTTCTTCAGTAATCAAATGTCTTATTTTATGCAAATTGTAGATATTTCTTAAAATTGACAGCATGATGGTTTTTTTATTAGATGGATTTAAGCAACAGCAACAATTATTTTTTGTTATGTTTAAACCGACAGCAGAGAGACAGATGAATAAAACACACCCACACACATTGAACCCCTCTTTCAATGCCATTAACTTAGTTGTTGACTGCCAGAGCTAAATCAAAGGATAAAATTAGCTCAGGGATAAGACAGAATTATCCAGTCTTGCTTTAGTGCTGGTGGAGTTACAGTATTGTTTTTGAATGCCCACCCAACATGTGCCATTAATATCAGATGATGGCCTTTTTACTTTTTTTTTAAATATCACCATGTGGTTTAAGAGAGGGGTTTTAAAACATTTGATGCCAAGTACCCCAAAATACCTTGCTAAAATAACAAGGCAGCTATATACACTTTAAAAATATGTATGATGTTTTAAAATGTTTTAGAAAGAAGTCTCTTATACTCACCAAGGCTGCAATTATTTGATAAAAAAACAACAACAGTAATTGTGTATAATAACAATATTATTTTCTTTTGAATATATTTAAAATGTAATTTATTCCTGTGATGGCATCTGAATTTTCAGTAGCTATTACTCCAGTCTTCAGTGTCACATGATCCTGAAGATATCATTCTATTATGATTTGGTGCTCATGAAACATTTCTTTTTATTATAAGTGTTGAAAACATTTGTGGTTTTTAATATTTTTATGGAAGCTGTGATACCTTTTCTTGATTCTTTGATGAATAGAAAGCTCTGAAATTGAATTCTTTTAAATTTAACAGATGTAATAATTTTCTTTAAAACCTAATGCCTTTATTGTATCACAGTGGGCCTCATTTATCAATCTAACGTAGAAACTGGCGCAGATCCTTGCACACAAATCAACTTACGACAGAGTTCATGTGAATGTGATGTGAATGTGAATGTGATTCATGAAACATTCGTATGCCGCCAATCTCATCGTACGAATGATCGTGTAGCAAATTAGCTCAAGAGGGAAATGTATATAAATAATTACAGTTAATTATGAATAATGACAATTATTTATATCAGCTGCCAGTAGTAACTGTAGCACAATTAAGCATTTTTGGCATTGATAAAGATTTTAACGAAAAGTAATCATTTGTTTTATGTTACTTTAAATCGTGAGTTCATATTTACGGTCATGTTACTCAAAGAAATGTTTGCAAAAAAATCACTAAAGTTTGCTTACGTCATATCATTACAGACTGCACGATAGTGCCACAACATATTTTCATGTCTGATCAGGGCGATAACCACCATAGACATTGAGGGGGCCTAGTCCCCTCAATAATTATAAATCGCTAAACCCTTTTCTCAAATATTGCCAATTGGAGAGTAGGGTTGGGTATTGTTTTTTTTTTTTCCGATACCGGTGCCAAATCGATACTTTTAAAACGGTTCCGGTGCCTAAACGGTGTCTGAACCGATACTTATAAAAAATAAAAATTCCCCCAAAAAATGATGGATTGACCATTAGAATAGAAATAGAATAGAGAGAGAGGGTCAAGTTTTTTAATAAAAAAAAAAGCAGATAAAATTAGAAGTAGCATTAGAATAGAGAGTGCTAGCGTTAGAGGGTCAAATGAAGATGAAAGAGATGTGTTTTCAGCCGTTTCTTGAAAATATTAAGGACTCAGCTGCTTGGATTGAGCTGGGCAGGTCATTCCACCAGGAGGGAACAGTTAATGTAGAAGTCCATGAAAGTTTTATCATGGGTAGAATGCAAAATGTTTTATTTTATTCCTTTTATAGACTTAATTTCTGTTTTTCTCCTTTCAAAGAAGCGCTGCAGGTGCATGATGCGACGATTTAATCCTCGTGATCTTGTTTACGCTGCTATTAGTGAATATAAAGCTAAAGCCCTGTATAAACACACCCCACACGCCGCACC
>NW_015542345.1:409519-411253 GCF_001515605.1 Sinocyclocheilus anshuiensis | reverse complement strand
TACAGACTGCACGATAGTGCCACAACATATTTTCATGTCTGATCAGGGCGATAACCACCATAGACATTGAGGGGGCCTAGTCCCCTCAATAATTATAAATCGCTAAACCCTTTTCTCAAATATTGCCAATTGGAGAGTAGGGTTGGGTATTGTTTTTTTTTTTTCCGATACCGGTGCCAAATCGATACTTTTAAAACGGTTCCGGTGCCTAAACGGTGTCTGAACCGATACTTATAAAAAATAAAAATTCCCCCAAAAAATGATGGATTGACCATTAGAATAGAAATAGAATCTTTTTAGAATGAGTTTACTTAAAAACAGCGATTTTATCCTCTCGTTGCTGGAAAATATATTGTAGCGTTTCAGTATTTAAACTGTTATTAATAAAAGTCGTGGGGCAGCGTTGACAAGTATCTTTGCTCCTGCATGTGTGAGCTGCGCGATCTCTGATATGTGTGTGTGTGTCAGTAAGCAGTGCATTAATATAGAACGATAATTAAAGGATAAAAAGTTTCTTCCCAGTGGAAGTGAAAAAGACCTAAAAGAGGCATCAGCTGAGATCCTAGGATCTTTGGTGAATGGAAAGTCAAGGCCGAGGCCTGGCACAGACTTAAAGGTGCAGTGTGTCAATTTTAGCGGCATCTAGTGGTGAGGTTGCGAATTGCAACCTAGACTGAAGGCGGGTCACTGATGTGATTGTCTTTATCTTTTATATCTTGGGATCAAAGAGCCAATGGTGTCTTGAACATTTGGAGGGAAAGTTTACGACTCCAAGCATGGTATTTCGCATATGTAATTTGACTGGGTGTTGATGCACAAACTAGTAAAGATTCTTAGAACATTTAATATGTTGCATAGGTATCAACATGTAATATGCACTCTCAATTAGATCATCCGAAGACGAATTCATAGAGACCAAACATGATATAGGTGAGGTTATATTAACTAGTGATCTATCATAACATGCATAAAACAGTATACAATACAAAAGAGAATATACAAGAACAGTAATGGTATACACAATGACCTGAGGATATGTGTGTTAAATCATAGAAAGGTTTTCCTATGAATTAATTAGAGAAGAGTCCATTTTGCTGTGCATTATGTGTCTTTCCTTTGTTAATCTAATGAATAATTGATTTGTTAAATCTAATGAAAAATTGTCTGATTGGTCCAAATGCTACAATCGCACGAAACATTCGTATGCCGCCAATCTCATCGTACGAATGATCGCACGTTGATAAATGTGGCGGCAGTAAACAATCGTCATTTGAATATCACACCCCTAAAAATACCCTGGTTTAGAAGCCTCGCCCCTAGAGTTTACGACATGGAGAAACGAAACCCGGCCAAAAAGAGGAAGTAGCTAATCTCATGTAAGAGCAATTGATCTTACTCCAAAAACATCCGTTAACCTTGTAATTGCAAGCAATTAGGCTACATTAATTTATGTAATTTATATGTTTATTAAAATACTGGTAAATATAAACAGCCTATTTAGTTCCCCTCAGTTAAATCTAATGAAAAATTGTCTGATTGGTCCAAATGCTACAATCGCACGAAACATTCGTATGCCGCCAATCTCATCGTACGAATGATCGCACGTTGATAAATGTGGCGGCAGTAAACAATCGTCATTTGAATATCACACCCCTAAAAATACCCTGGTTTAGAAGCCTCGCCCCTAGAGTTTACGACATGGAGAAACGAAACCCGGCCAAAAAGAGGAAGTAG
>NW_015542345.1:409208-409380 GCF_001515605.1 Sinocyclocheilus anshuiensis | reverse complement strand
ATGTTTGGTTGACTGCATTTTAGTTTGATGATGAATGGCTGAAATGTCAGGCAATGGTAGAACTAATGTTGTTTGTGTTTGCGTGAGGCGCATGTGCGATCAGATGGATTAAATCAAGTAAAGATATAAAGAAAAATAAATAAAATGCATTGAGTGTCACAAAAATACTTGT
>NW_015542345.1:401787-408617 GCF_001515605.1 Sinocyclocheilus anshuiensis | reverse complement strand
GACATTCTAATCTTACTGGTTAATGTTATACTAATGAGCTTCGTTTGACGGTCAGGAAAATAAAAAAGAACAAAATGCTGTCATTCTACAATTCTCAACCATTTTTACTATGCTGCGTGCAAGTTCAGGTAACTCAAAAACTTATTTACACGAGCTAAGACCAGACGTGAGATTTGATCGTAGCCACCGCTCACGTCCATATTGATAAATTCCAAGTTTTGCGTTGAAACGACCGTACGCCCAATTTTCTTTTGTACATTCGTTTCGTAAATGAGGCCCACTATTTTTACACTTTACCTCAAGTCTTTTTGGGTATGATGCGACAAGATTTACACATCAGCATTTGGCAATTATCTGCCATTCTTCTCCTCACCTCTTCAGCTCAAGCTCTGCAGCTTGGATGGGGGCAGATGCACATTTTCAGGTTTCTCCAGAAATATTTGATTGTGTTCAAGGCAAGTGCCCAGTCTGAGGTTCTGAATGCTCTGAACTGGGTTTTCATTAATCTCAATATTTTGGTGCATATTGAGCTTTTCTTCTACTCTGACGAGTCCTTCAGTCCCTGCCCCTGAAAAACAGCCCCACAGCATGAGGTGATGAACAGTGCCTGGTTTCCTTCAAACATGATACTTGGAATTGAGGTTCATCATACCAGAGAATCTTGTTTCTCAAAGTCAGAGTTCTTTAGGTGCTTTTTGGCAAATTTCAAGTGTGTTTTCATGTGTCTTCACTGAGGAGAAGATTGAGTCTGGCCACACCAGCATAAAGCCCAGATCGGTGGAGTGCTGCAGTGATGTTTATCCTTCTGTAGGTTTCTCCCATCTGCATGTATGATCATGGAGCTCAACTAGAGTGACCATCAGCTTCTTGGTCACCAGTCTAGACAAGATTAATTAATTGAAAATATCTGACTCAAAACAATGATTCACTTACCAATTGGACATTGGTTCTTCTCTCGTGAGTTCTTTAAGATATGCATACTTGCGGTACTAATATGCACCTTTTAGGGGTAAAAAAGGTACAAATGTGTACCTTTTGAAAAGGTACCACTACCGTGACAACTTCTGTACTTTTTTTTTCTTATTCTGAGTCTGACAGTGTGGCTTTAGAAGACTTGGAATATTATGCATGCAAGTATGAACCACCTTTATGATACTTTTATGAATACTTTTGCAAGGCGCTGTATATATGTTTTAAAAATGGCTTTTATTGCACAGAATCAAAAACAAACAAACAACAACCAAAAAAAGCAGATAAAACACAGGGACTATTTTAGGTGCTTTCCAAATAAATGGCTCAAAAATAGGGGATTTGTTTTACTCTAAACAGATGTGAGGTATTTGTTTAACAGTCCTGAAATGTTTTCATCAACACACCCTTTCTGAGTCACAGAGTGTAGGACATAAGTGCACTTTTGTCAGAATGATTTCTCCTTTCAGAATGTGTGGAATTCAGTGACTGTTAAGAGGCCATTCTTTCCCCTACTGTGGGTTGTTACAGCTGAACTTGTAATGAACAGTTCAGACTACAGGTGGTCCACAGGCTGAGTTTTAGCTCCAGTAGTGGATTATCTTGAAACTCATTTGGTCTTTGATTGGTCATAGGCTGTGCTCGGTCTGCTCCTGTCATCTCTTCGTGTTTCCTGCATTCCTGGAAGAGACTAAACTGTCCTCCTCCTCTGGTTTCTGACCCCTTTTAATGTAATTAGTGGGATTTAGTCAGCTGAACTCCAGTTTTAATGACCATTGACACAACTGACCATTGTGCACAATGGAAATTTGACTTCTACAGTGTTTACTTCTTATATTATCATGCATAGGTTGAACTTCAAATCAAACATTTGTTTTTTTTTTGTAAGGACTTCATAATTGCTTCCTCTTCACTGTCACGAGAGCATCTTTTGTGTACTGCTCATTTCTCTGTAATTACAGTTCATACAAATGCTTTGTTAAAGAGCTTCGTCTTTAGAGTTCTTGCCAAAGTTTTTGTAAGAGCATCAGCTGGGTTTATTCAGCTGGTGATTTATACAAAATCACTGTTCCTTTATCTTCTCACCAGTTACTTGGCAGGTATTATGTGTTTGGAAAAGAAGTGATAACTTACAATTAACCTAGTGATTTGTTTTGACTCAACATTTATCTTTGTAGGAAAAATGTCTGTGTACAGTGAAGTATCTGTATTAACCAGTAGGTGTCACAATAACACCACGAAAAGAAGGCATTGAGGCAAGTACCATTTTCAAGAACCTTTAAACGCATGCTTTCATAACCAGTTCATTTTTGTGCCATCTTTAATTTTAAGATGAGCTGCATATAGCTGATAAAGAAACTGAGGTGATAAGAAGAAAGGAAGTGGAGGTTTTACTTTTAAATCCAACAATGACTTTACCTTCTTGATTTTATTTTGTTTTATTTATTTATATATTTTTTGCTTTGTTTAATTTCTTGTGTATACTTTCCAGTTTCCCTATAATTAAACAGAAACTATTACATTGCTTTGGGTATTTCATTAACAGATGGAAAGTAAACATTGCTGGTTTTAGTCTTACTTTTTCTGAAAGTTTATTTTTCTAAATAACCTATTATTAAAAAACGTTATGTTTTAAGTTGTCAAGATGATGGGGATTAGAAACAATTTCAGTTTTTTCAAGACTTACAAATGTTTAACCTTTACCATGCCATTATGGCAAAATGTACGTGAAAAAAGCGGAGATAGAGATGCACCGATTGAAGGTGAAAGAAGTGAGACTGACCGGCCGGTCACCGATCCGGGCCGATCATGAGGAAAATCGGCCGATTCCGATCCCTGGCCGATCGATCGGTGCATCTCTATGTAAAACCTCAGTTTGCCTTTACAGACCCTCTAGATGTTATTAATATAAAGGTTAATATGGCAACTTAGTGACCATTTAATGTTGCTGGGTAAGTGGCTTGATATTAGAATAGTTGAATTCATGAAAGAAGCCTGCAACTCCAATGAGGAATACATGTTGCATTTCTTCCCAAAAGAACCTTTCAGTGAGCAATCAGTGTGAAGAACATTTTAATAATCTAGAGAATCTTCTTCCACCATAAATAAACTTATGTTCAATGGAAAGGTTCCATGGATGTTGAAGGATCTTTATGGAACCGTCAATGCCAATAAAGAACATTTATTATTAAGAGTTTTCTTATTTCTTTCCGGTGCCATAAATATGAATCACAAATTTAGTGTCACATTCTTTAAAGTTGCTCTGCAGTTTTCCTTAGACCAGATTAATTTGTCAAAAGCTTAGTAGTCTTGGTGTGACAAATTAATCATTGCATGTTTAGTGTGCCATGTGTAAGTGCATGCCAAGCCCAAAATCTCAAATATTACAGATTTTATTTATGTATTTATTTTAAATGCAGCTTATGCAAGTTGCTCTGGTTGAGTCATAGACTCTTCAGTTTAGCAGAGTAGGTGCAGTTGCCAGTGCAGGCTACCCTTCAGAAGGCATTGTCCTGGGCTAAACGTTGAGCTTCCCCATCTGTCAGTAAGGGAGGGAGACGGAGCAAGAGAGTATGTGAGTGGGAGAGAAAAGGATTTTAGCGCAGCTCATAATGCAACAACAACAAGAGAACATAACATGGTGAGGGTCAACCAAACGACTCTCATTACAGCTAATTATGACGCCAGATTGATTTCTCTGTTGCGGACTTGCAAGAATGCACTTGAGGATGAAAAATGTAGAAGATTTGAGCTGGAAAGAGGGAGTATAAGCCCAAACAAACCCAAATAAATTCAGCTTTTGTAGTTGCCTTTATACATCCAGAGCCAAAACAACTAGATGGATTTTATAGGGAGCTTTCATTCTCATGCTGTTCTGACAGCCCCCTGCCTTCTCTTTACCTCCCTACATTTGGACTAGAGGAGTCTGAGCAGCTTAATGTGAAATGTTCCCACAGTGATGGGTAGACAGTACCGCTGTGGTACTGCAGGACTTGTTGATTGAGATTTGGAAAATTAAGTTGGAATCCTGTCTGAATGTCACAGGATGACTTCTTCTGTTGGCAAGACATCCTCGCATACAGTAAGTGTCTCTAAAATGATCAATGTAGGAAAAGGAACAAAAACAAAAGTCCGAGAGTATGAGGGTTGTATGGCCAAAATGGATGCTGCTCTTGCCTCACTGAAAGGCCAAATGGCAGCATTGGGCTTGCTGAATAGAACAATGTGGAAGAAGCAATTACAGAAGCTGCCATTGATGCTTTTCTTTATCGCAACATGTTCTGCTGCCTTAATGGTGCATTTAACTTTAGACTGACCTAAATGAAAAGGATGTGACTTTTCAAACGCGGGAAACAACAATGCCGGGAAAGTAGGTGCAACTATCAAGGCCGGAGCAGTTATATCCAATTTTCCTCATCCTATTGCCTCTGTTGTCACTGATTTTTTGTGTTAATTTGTAATGAAAGGTAATTTTCTTATTCGGCTTCTGTCAGTCAGGTCTCAAATATACTACACCTAGAGTTTTCTAAGTAAGTCACGATAACTTGCTCCCTTTGGTGGCTGCACTTATTACCTGGTGTGATGAAAAGCTCACTGGAAACTAAGCTGTCGTCAAGGCCAGCAGGATGTTGTCTCTTCCAATTGTATCCTGAATTGTAGGCTGTATGCTAGTGCTGGGCAGTATGACCAAAAATTTATATCACAGTATTTTTCAAAATTATACCGGTTTCACGGTACATGACAGTATTTTTTTTTTCATGCATGACCGGGTGTTAACCATATTTTCTACTGATTGAGAGAGGAAATACTGCAGTATATTGACTTAGAATGCCCTATTTTACTGTCATGATGAGTGAATATTGTCAAAAAATACCACACTAAATAGTGACTAAACACGACCCCTTTTAATACGTGTTAACCAGGAGTCACTCTCATTTATAATCGCGGCATCGTCTGATAAAATCAACGTGCATCTACACTAAAGAGCGGCTATGCGGTTGTTTTGGCTATATTGCTTGTTTGTCTCATGCAGCGCACTGCCTGCGTCTGAGTAACAAACTAAAAAAAACAATAAACAAAAAAGTGCATGTGATATTAACAGACGAACTGCGCTCATATTTATAATATCAAACAATCAGTAAGTGACAGGTGCTAGGAAACGCTGTTTTGTACCAATTTATTGACGAATCGGCTGCAGTGCGGCCAACTGAATGCGCTGCTTCTCTGCAGCTCACTGCACAGAACAGACTCCGAGAGAGGTGACACTTCTCCGGGAAAGTCAGACCTTGTTCTCCAGTGAGGAGAGTGAGTCGAGCTGACTGACAAGAAGAGTGAGGTGAGACGGACAAGACGATCGCGGATGATTTAGTTTCGAAACAAAATGCAAAAGCGCCTGTTTGGCAGTATTTTGCATTTTGAAAAGCCTGTTAACTTTTGCCGTTAATCTAAGGTGATTTTTGAAGTTTTTTAAACATTCGTTTCTTATTTAATTGTATACGCTAAAGTGAGTTTGACGTTGTATTTTGCTGTTGCATTCAAGCAATTGACGCCGAACTGCCGCTAATTCAAAAGTGAAAGTAAAATGCAGACGGTGCTTTTAAGCTATTTAAAAGCGACGGAAAGCGAGGAAAAGAGGGAAAATTCAAACGAACTAAAAACGAACAATTGCTTTACGCCGAATTGCCGCTATTTCAAAGTGAAAGTAAAATGCGCACGCCGCTTTTACAAGCTATTTAAAAGCGAAGGAAAGCAAGGAAAAGAGGGAACGCCCCACCCCCACGGTGATACCGGTATTACCGGTGTTGTCACACGTCGATTAACCGGTGGGAAAATTTCCTCACCGTCACAACCCTAACATACAGCTGTTCCCTCACCACAGTGAAACAGTGAAAAGGGACCCCTTTCAAACAGTGTCGCGTTCCGAACATTGTTTAAGCGACACACCGGTATTGCGGTATTTTAAAAATTCATATCATAACAAAAATAAACACCGGTATTTGGTATGAACCGGTATACCGCCCAGCACTACTGTATGCTTTTCCTTGTATTCTACAAAAGATATTTTGAAATGTTTTTTAACTAGTTGTTCTAATGCACACTGAGACTTTAAGTAGGGGTGCTCCGATTGATCGGCTACCGATCATAATCGGCCGATAATCGCTTTGGGACCGATCTCAAGCTGATGACGCGTACCTGCTGTGAGAGGTTTGGCTCGACATGCAGCGGCGCCGTCTCTGTCCGGCACGGGTGAAATAATTATAATGCTTTAGATGAGGTACTATTCATATTTCTTAATTAAATAACTTATAAAGTAATTTGAAAAAGTTTCTGTGAGATAATTTCACAAAGAGCGTGAGTGAATCACCGTGCGCGCTTTCTTTCTCTCAAAATGCAAATGGCTTCAAATCACATGGCGTCTGCACTATAAGTGAGCTGCACAGTTGACACAGGAATTGTCACTTGCACTATCGAGGCAGTGTCACATCGTCACTAAAGTTTATAAATTGCATTTTTTCTTTTTAATTCTTGCCAGTGTTTAAACCATTCAACGCTCGCACGCTTTCCTGGAGACCGTGCACTCATGCACACTCGCAGCGCACACACATAATGGCAGGTTCACATTACTTTGTTTGCGGTGCGTATTTTTTTCCGCGCTCATGTTAACGGTTTAAAGCGTTCACACTGCACACGGTTGCGGTCCGGCAGTGCGTTCCAGTAGCGGTGCGTCTGCAGCAGTGCAGAGATCATTTGCGCACTGAGTCTATTTTTGCTGCGCTGAATTAAAGTAACAGCGCATTGTTTGCGGTAAATTTGAACATGCATTGACACAAAAATGTAGTAATTACACCATAAATGCATAT
>NW_015542345.1:393999-401650 GCF_001515605.1 Sinocyclocheilus anshuiensis | reverse complement strand
TACTTGACAATAAAGCTCATTCTTTTTCGGAAATATGATCATGCATTGACACAAAAATGTAGTAATTACACCATAAATGCATATAATCGGGCTGGGTAAAAAATTTCGATATGTCAATATTAATCGATTCTCATTTTTTTCAGTTAATGGACGGAACATTGAAGGGCACTTCCCATCCAATAAATCGCAGTAAGCATTGTGCTTTGGTTGAAGTAGAAATATTATTATATAATTGTAACTTAACTGTTTTAAAAACATTAAGTGTAATTTTAACAAATCAGTCAGTTTTAACCTTCAATATTAACTGACTCTCATGTTTATTTTACAGCATTAGTTGAGATTTTTTTTCCTTGAGAAAATTTGGCATGTACTGTACCTGATATATATCCCAAATAATCGATATCGAATTGATAATCGAATCAAATCGCAATCTTGTGAATGATAATCAAATCGAATCGTGAAATTTGTGTCAAAACCCAGCCCTAATAATTAAAGTCTACTGTGTTTCACAGTCAACACATAGGCTATGGCTTTTTGGCTAGGTTTAAAGGAAAAGAGCACTTTTAGATAAACAAGGCAATAATTTTAAAGTTCTTAAAGTTCTTAATTAAAGTTCTTTGGCAGGATTGCTTGTAATATAGATTTAAATCCAAAAGAAAAGGCAGTAGTGCTGACTGTTTCTGTCAATGGTAAGTTTTAATTTAGAATGTTTGTGATAATGTAAGAAAAGTAGTTTAAATGTTTTGCTTTAGCAACTTAATATACAAATCTAGAAGTAAATGCAGAAGTAAAAAGCATTGGATAATTGATGAAAGATTGTATTACTGTACTGTGTAAAAAAGAATCACAATATTGAAAAAGCCTTTTAAGTAACAATGTTTGGATTTAAAATCAAAATAATGGATAAATGTTGTGTTTGTGGTAAACAGCCACAGATCAGGAGCAGACTCTTGTGTGAAAGCTTCTGTACCACACATATGGACTACATACGCACTGCAAACGGAGTATGTGTGAACCTCACATACAGCTCACAAAATCAGGCTTGCGCAGTGCAAGCAATTGTGCAACAATAACACGATTGTAAAAACAAAAATACAGTGCAT
The DNA here is from genome assembly GCF_001515605.1 of Sinocyclocheilus anshuiensis. Lineage (NCBI taxonomy): Eukaryota > Metazoa > Chordata > Actinopteri > Cypriniformes > Cyprinidae > Sinocyclocheilus > Sinocyclocheilus anshuiensis. Next base: position 400,547 of record NW_015542345.1, on the reverse strand, counting down.
GATTTCATATCGGGTATCGGCTCCGATAGTGCCATTTTTCTCGGATCGGGTATCGGTCAGAGAGGGCCGATCCAAATCGGAGATTTTTTTTAATTTTTATTTTTTTCCCGATTGTGTGAATTATTCTGTTACTTCTAAAAAAATATGCTATACATTTAAAAGAAATGTATTTTCATTTTATAGAATATACTTATATATAAATACATTCATGTGTAACATTTTACCATATTTAGTGCAACACTTTTCGGTATCGGAGGCGAAAAAGGCGGATCGGAGCATCCCTATTCTGTACCACACATGGACTACATACGCACTGCAAACGGAGTATGTGTGAATCTCACATACAGCTCACAAAATCACAAAATAACACTATTGTAAAAACAAAAATACAGTGCATGATCAAACATTTAGGTGAGATAAATATAGATTTTTGAAAAATGTAAAAAAAATGCCTCCACCCCCTCAAATGAAAAAAAAAAATCCTCTCACAAGAGTCACCTAAGAGAGGAATTCATTTTCAAAAATGGAATTCAGGCCCTGAATAAATGTCTAAAAATCTTGATTGGACCATCACTATAAATAATTCTACATGATAAAAAGAAGGCTTTAAAAAGATCGGTATCTGTGATTGTATCGGCAGATACTGCTTCCTGTGATCAACGATCGGTGATCGGCTCCAAAAATCCTGATTAACCCTTAATTTAAATATCCCATGAAATGGCTTGACATTTGACAAGCAGTTTTCTTTCCCATGTTAATGGAATTTTCAAAAATGTACTCACTCTCAGGCCATCCAAGATGTAGAGTATCGGTGATCGGATCGGCAGATACTGCTTTCTGTGATCGGCCTAAAAAAATCCTGATCGGAGCACCCCTACTTTAAAGAGGGACGATATGAGTCAAACATGATCTCTCACCTTTTTTTGTAGCCATTGGAGATTGGAAAACTTTAAAAACATGATTGATAATTTCAAATTCTATACAGGTGTGTCATTTTGACAAAGAAAGACATTTAAAAAACATTTAAGCCTACAGTGTAAAATTTAAAGGCAGGGTAGGTGATTTGGTTCAGAAACATTTTGCTGGTTTAAAGTCTCTTCACATCCCGATAGCAATCACTAAGTTAAGTGGTCTAAATGTATATACAGTATATGTATTTATATCTTCTATGGAAGACATAGGACCATACAAATACTCGTCCAATAATATCCCTCAGTGTGAGGAGGGCTATGATAGGCTACAATTTTATTTTTATAAATCGGTGAATCACAATTTTGAATACAAATATTACCAAACAGACGCAGCAGCGTGAGGCGCACGTGAACTGATCATCTCACAGACAAAGAAACAGAACTTACACAGACAATTCATAAGACAATCATTTAAAATAATTTAAAGTATTGGAGCAATATACTCCCAAATAATATGCTTTCTGTTTGATGTGTTATTGAAACCATGATATCTTAATCTTTGCCTTATAACTTTTCCTTTTAGTTATTACGATTACCGTGTATGCAAAATACCTGTTGTTTGAGCTTGAATGAAAGCTTATTTTATGTGAGAAACTTTGGTATGAATGAGAAGTGAGAAGTATGTACAATACTGGCATTAGGAAACTTTATAAAAGTATCAACCAAATGTTCGCAAAGATTTTTCTCCACATAATAAATTGGAGCCTCTTGTTAATGTATGCATGCTCCGCCAGCGAATATCTTGCTAAAACTTTGGGCTTTCCTCAGAACTCCGTTAACATCATTTTCATTCTTCAGAACCAAATGTGTGTGTGTGTGTGTGTATGTGTATGTCAGTTTAGGTCAATGTAATTTAGAATAGCCAATAAATTCGTGTTTCATTTATAAAGAATCTTTGTCTGGTGTCGTATAATTTTAAAGTCAAACCTTGCCAAGATCACGTTACCTCGCTAGGAGCTTACAAATTATCATAATTGTATTGACCTGTGGCCAAGGAAAATACACATAGTCAGATTGTTAAGATACACGGACATTAACGTCTCACTGGACGACTGTTGATAAGGTGTAAACTATTAAAATTTGAAATCAGTTCTAATCAGGTTGACTTCGAATTTTCAGATTCGAGTCCTCTCAAAACCTGAATGAATTAATAATAATTAATTCCCTAAGAAAAGTAATCAGACATTACACCACCATTGTTTATATTTCAAAAAACGAATTGAAGTAGAAATGTTATTATGTAATTGTAACTTTATTATTTTTAAAAACTTCATTAAGTGTAATTTTAGCAAATCAGTCAATTTTAACCTTCAGTATTATAGTAATGTAGTACCAATTTACTACAAGTATATTTTACAGCATTAGTTGAGAGATTTTTTGTCCTTGAGAAAATTTGGCATGTACTGTACCTGATATTTATCCAAAATAATCGATAGTGAATGAAATGGAATCGAATTGGTAATCGAATCGAATCGCAAGCTTGTGAATGAGAATCGAATCGAATCGTGAAATTTGTGTCAAAACCCAGCCCTAATACCATGTAATGTTAATATACCATGTAAGCTACTCAGTTCATCATAAGTGGCCTGTCCATAAAACATAAGCAGTGCTCGTATTTAGATGGTGCACAGGGTCACACACATACAACCCAAAAATAATGCAATAAACATGAAGTAAATAACAGAAAATATAATATAAAACACTATTATAATGTACACTGTTAATATAAATCTATCTATATATATATACATACAAAACAACAAAATATATATAAAATATAATCATATGCTAAATGAATAAATGTAAATAAAGCCTAATCATATTTTACAGTTTTACTGTTTACTTAGTCTTTACTTCCAAAAACCACAAATTTGTATTTTACAGTAGAATTTTCCATTTAATAAACCATATACATTTTTGTGTATGTGGTAAGGAAACTTAAAGTTAACCAATTAACAGGTTTTTGTTGTTGCATTTGTTTTTCTGAATTAACATTTTTTTTTTTTTTTATTTACTACATAGCTTGCTTTTATTTATGACAATTTATAGTGCAACCTCTGCCTGTATCCAGGTGTTTCATATAGTAAAATTTAAACTGGTTAAGGTTTCACTTGTAAAATTGGGTCCTTTCTGTACTTGCATTGGGGAAATTGCTTATCTTCCTGCAAACCCCAAATTATTTATTTCAGCTGGCTCTTTGAAGCCATTTCGGTAATGAATGTTGGTGATGAGGACTTTTCAGACTTGGCACCATGCTTGTTTCGCTGTATAGCATATTTTTTGGAAATAAATATTAGGAAAATAGGAAGGTTACTGAATTCACACCATTGTAAAAAAGAAGGACCCTTATTGGAAAGCAGAATACAATTTATTCCAATAAGCAAGGAGCAGAGTATTGCAAGAACAGTTTGAATTCTTTTTAGATAGTGTGTAGGACAGAAAGTCCATTAATACTGGAAGACAAAAATGGCCCCTGTAGATCTAGACAGTGATATTCTGTAGGTTGGCAGTGCTTAGTGTCTGAGAACACTCTAAGCCACTGCAGTAGGAGTGTCTGTATTGAACAGGGAGAGAGCATAGACTCCAGCAGCTACCGCATGAGCGTTCATGACTGGCATGATGAAAACCACTCTCTCTGACACACACGCACACACACTCAGAGATTGTTTCTTGTATCCATGGCAACAGTGTGTGCCATAGAAGCAGAACCAGAGTGGTGCAGTTGAACCTGAACCTGCTGAGATATTTGTGGTTATCATGGTAGTGGGACACTGACACTTGTGATGTTCTTTGGTGAAGCCTTCAAGTCGGGCTAGCTGACAGCGCTTCTGTTACGCTCCACATCCCGAAGTGAATGTTGCATCCAAATGCCGTAACTGCAAGATTATCATCCTGATGTCTCTGAATAGGGCTGTCACGATTATGAAATTTGGCTGACGATTAATTGTCTAAAAATAGTCAGTTATTGCGATTAATTGTCTGTTTTAGGGCTTTGCCGATTATCACGATTAATTGTCTGTTTTTATGGCTTTCATTATATAATTGATTAATTTAAGGGTTCAGTAAATAATTATGATATTATCTTTTCATCTTTTTATTTATTTATTTGATTCCTCAGTGTTTGCTAAACGTTCTGTAATTTATTAGTCGGTATATAATACAGCATGTGGTGTGTGCCATGCCTCGTCTTATTCGTTCTTACTGCTTTATTGTTGTTGTGCTTTTTAATTAAGAATAACAATGAATCCATCTTTTGCTTTAGTCTTTAAAAAATGAAAGGTGTGTAGATGTATGTAAGCAAAACAGTGACAACAAGATCGCGAATTCGAAATTCGAAAGACACTTACATTCACAATTTAAATCACAAATAATATTACTGATGATAAAGAACCGGTTGAATGTTAACCACTTTCGTTTCCATATAACTATAAACTATGATAAAAGTTCATCAGCATGCATTGAATAATCCCATGTTGTAGCGCAAAAAAAAAAAATAAAAATATTGTGACCAAATCATGTGCTCGTGCGACCAGCTGAGAAAGTTAGTTGCAAAAGAGCGACCAGTGGGAAGAATGAGTCTGGAGCCCTGTACAGGCTATACAGTGCATGAAAAGCAAACTGGTGCTCTTCTGTTTCTTTTGGTGTGTGACTCCCCCTTGTCTCGTATAAAAAGCACAATAATCGTGGTTGTCTGAAACAACCGCGGTTAGATCAAATAATCGCGATTAGACGGTTATTTAATTATCGCGACAGGCCTATCTCTGAAACTGTTTGGGGACGAGGCCTGAAGAAAGTGTGATATGGTTTCGGGATGGTGTCTTTCTCCCTCGTTCCTAACCTCTTGGCCCTGTCTGTCACTCCCCTGATGTGCTGATTGCTATGCAGCTCTGAACTTGCCTTTGGCTCTTTATCCGAACCCCAGCTGTATCCGTGGAGACCAGCTGTGAGCCCAGTCAATTCCCCTCTTCCTCCTGACAGACCGCATCGCCCTTCGGACGCAAACCTGGAGATTGGAGGAAGGCCAGAGATCTGCACACAGACTGAGGCAGAGATGAATACAAATGAAGACAGACGGATAAGCAGACATGCACATGCAGATGGATGTGTCCTGGTGCTGGTGGAGGTGATATGTTACCCAAACAGAACTGACGTAAACTCACTTTGGCTCAGTCAGCTTGTTTTTGCCTGATTTTGATATCTCTATCACGCCTGACAGAGTAACGTTCAAATTCAGAGAACTTTTTTTATGGTCTTTAGGGCAAACTTGAAACTTCTCAAATTTAAAAAGTCGATCACTGCTTTGTAGCTGCAGTAATAGATTTTATTTTTTTTTTCTTCTCCAGTTTTTTTGTTTGTAGTTGTTTGTTTTTTCCAACAAACAGTTTCATACATTTGTTCCATGGCAAATTATTTTTATATAACAATTGGAGCATCCTGTGATGTTATGGTATTTGTTTTCACTCACTAAAATTCGAACACTTAAAGCCAAGGCTCAAATCATGCAAGAGTGTGTTATCACAATGTATGAATTGTGATGTACAGTGCCGCCCACTAATATTGGTACCCTTGGTAAATATGAGCATACATCTGCATTGTTTATCCTTTTGATCTTTCATTCAAAAAAAATTACAAAATTCTAAACTTTCATTGAAGTAAAACAATGGAAAGTGGGGGGAAATCTCATTATGAAATAAATGTTTTTCTCTAGTTCACGTAATGTTATTCTCTAGTTCACGTTGGCCACAATTATTGGCACTCAATTATTGCAATGTCCTTTTCCCAAGAGTTTTCTTCTATACTGACGGAGGAGTTTGGAGAACAGACCATTCCTTCATCCAGAATCTCTCCAGATCCTTCAGATTCACAGCTCCATGTTGGTGCTTCTCCTCTTCAGTTCACCCCACTCATTTTCTATAGGGTTCAGGTCAGAGGACTGAGACAGCCATGGCAGAAGCTTCATTTTGTGCTCAGTGACACATTTGTGTGTTGATTTTGATGTTTGTTTTGGATCTTTGTCTTGATGGAAGATCCAAACATGGACCATTATAAGATTTCTTACAGAGGCAGTCAGGTTTAGATTTTTTTTTAATCTATTGGTAGTTGATAGAATCCACAATGCCATGCATCTGAACAAGACTTCCAGGACCTCCGGCAGAAAAATAGGCCCACAACATTAAAGATCCAGCAGTATATTTAACCGTGGGCATGGGGTACTTTTTATCCCTGTTTGCACCCCATCTGGTGGGTTTGCTGCCAAAAAGCTCTTTTTTTTTTCTGCCAGTCCTATTTGAAGTTTCATTCGTGTCTGACAAATAAATGTGTTGGAGTTTGTTTTTGGATGAGCGAGGAATTTTTTTCCTTGAAACCCATTTGAACATCATGTGGTGACGTAGGGGCTGTTTGAGAGATATACAACAGTTCGTTCTGGTTCTCAAATCTGATTGGTTGAGAACCGTGAGATATTATACTGGTATCTCCAGCTGTGATCAAGCGCCAACCTCCCGGTCTCTCTCGTGAAACCAACACGGAAGTGACTAAAACTGCAATTCATCGACTGACCGCTAGAGGCTGGCTCCA
>NW_015542345.1:385116-393360 GCF_001515605.1 Sinocyclocheilus anshuiensis | reverse complement strand
CCCACAACATTAAAGATCCAGCAGTATATTTAACCGTGGGCATGGGGTACTTTTTATCCCTGTTTGCACCCCATCTGGTGGGTTTGCTGCCAAAAAGCTCTTTTTTTTTTCTGCCAGTCCTATTTGAAGTTTCATTCGTGTCTGACAAATAAATGTGTTGGAGTTTGTTTTTGGATGAGCGAGGAATTTTTTTCCTTGAAACCCATTTGAACATCATGTGGTGACGTAGGGGCTGTTTGAGAGATATACAACAGTTCGTTCTGGTTCTCAAATCTGATTGGTTGAGAACCGTGAGATATTATACTGGTATCTCCAGCTGTGATCAAGCGCCAACCTCCCGGTCTCTCTCGTGAAACCAACACGGAAGTGACTAAAACTGCAATTCATCGACTGACCGCTAGAGGCTGGCTCCAAAACGGAGTCAGTCCCATAGACTCCCCATGTTAAAATGCCCAACTTTACAGCAGAAAAAAAATTTTTTTACAGCCTGGTACAAAAATTGGTTTTGGTCTATTAAGCTAATTTTGCCTTTCATGACAACTGTGAGGGGGGTGAATTTTTTTATAACTCATCCGTTTAAATTATATTAAGCCTTAAAGTTCTGCATAATTAAGGGCGTGGCCACTTGAGTGACAGGTGAATTGCCGTTGTTTTTTTTTTTTTAAGAATTCTCTTCTGCTCAACAAGGCTGCATTTATTTGATCCAAAGTACAGCAAAAACAGTAAAATTTTGAAATATTTGTACTATTTAAAATTGCTTTCTATTTTGAATAGATTTTAAAATGTAATTTATTCCTGTGATCATACATAGCTAAATTTTCAGCATCATTACTCCAGTCTTCAGTGTCACATGATCCTTCAGAAATCATTCTAATATGCTGATTGCTGATTATCAATATTTAAAACAGTTGAGTACTTTTTTTTTTCAGGATTCTTTGATGAATAGAAAGATCCAAAGATCAGCATTTATCTGAAATAAAAAGCTTTTGTAACATTATACACTATTCCATTCAGTATAATTTTTATTATTTTTTTGGGAAAGAAATGATAGAAATTAATACTTTTATGTAGCAAGGATGCTTAAAATTGATCAAAAGTGATGATAAAGGCATTTATAATGTTACAAAAGATTTCTATTTCAGATAAATAGTGTTCATATCGATATCGGAATTATATCGTATCGACCGAAATTAAGAAATATATCGTGATATCAATTTTGGCCATATCGTCCAGCCCTAACTTATCCATTTAAATTATATTAAGCCTTAAAGTTCTGCATAATTAAGGGCGTGGCCACTTGAGTGACAGGTGGATTGCTGCTGCTGTCACCACCGTCGAGCTAGGTGGGCGTGGTTTCAGCAACCAGCTCCCGCCTCTTTGCCCATTTTCGATTATCCGGGAGTGACGCGAGGTGATGCGCTGCCAAGATGGCGATGGCCGGCTCCGCCCACTTTGAGCTTCATAAACGCTCGTCAGAAACCTACGGGTGACATCACGGACACTACGTCCATGTTTTTATACAGTCTATGGCTGTGATCCTTGGAGAGTCTTTGGCCACTCCAACTCTCCTCACAGTGCATTAGGTTGATATAGACACGTCCTCTTCCAGGCAGATTTGTAACATCATAATGTGAGTTTCCCCCTACTTTCAATTGTTTTACTTCAATGAAAGTTTTGAATTTTGTGAATTTTTTTGAATGAAAGATCAGAAAGATAAATTATGCAAATATATTTTCACAGCCGCTTTGCTCATATTTACCAAGGGTGCCAATATTAGTGGGCGGCACTGTATCTATGCATATGATATTGTGAGGCATTTAACCCTTTTAAAGTTTGTAACCAGAACTTCTATTAATTTACCATGACACAAAACTTTAGCTTAAACTTAAAAGTGGAATTACAAATTAGCTATAATTATAATAATGTAATTTTTTTCTATTTTTTATTTTTTTTTATTTATCATAGCTCCCTTGTAATCAAGTATGATTTTTCTGCTTATTTCTGCAAGGAAAACATATTTGAACTTTAACCAGAATGATGTAATTGGCTTTGAAGTCTATCAGGGGATGAATTAAGTCAGATGAATGCCACACGTTGGGTTATATTCAGGGGTGCACATAAGTGGTCCGCAGGTCCGCATGCGCGGGCAAAATAAGAAATACGCTGTGTAAATGAGTTCAGAGCGCGCGTTTGCGTACCGACATGGGCTGTGTTTCCCAAAATCATCGTAAGCCTAAGTACATCGTAGACCCATTGCCACCTATGGAGCTACGATCAATTTAGGCTTACGATGCTTTTGGGAAACTCAGCCATGGTTGACAGCTGTTAATGCACAATTACCATTTTAGATCGACAAACTGTACTGTATAAGATTTCTATTCAAACTGAAAGCATAAATCTAGACTAACGTTTTCAAAGCACAATGCAAAACTGTGACATTGAATTCACTGACGCTCTACAATCGGCAGCGCTGAACACGGAAGCGCATATACTTACTTGCCGACAACCCGCCAAAATAAAAGCTTGCTGATTTTAAGTTTGAAAATGAAAAATGAAAATAATTCAAATTAAAAATAATAATTAAGGTTCAAATTAAAATAATAATAGTAAAAATATCTGTATTGTCTTCATTTGTAAGTTGCTTTGGATAAAAGCATCTGCTAAATGTAAATGTAAGTTTACTATAAAATATTTGTATTTGTATTTAATACTCCCTTTTTATTTTAAAATAAAATCGTATTATCACACTTTATTATTTAGTTTATTATTTTATTTAAAAAAACGAATTAAACACATAAATTGGTTGCAAAACGGTATCCACTCACGTTTAACTTTTTGTCTGGTTGTTACAGTCAGAATTAAAAAAAAAAATTACATTACTATATGTTATAGCCTAGCCAATGATCACTAGATTTTATATAGATGTTACTATAATGATTCTGTAAATGGTGATCAGCACCCAAATATTGTATATAATGTGGAAGTTACTGCCTTTTGCCTTGGTGTGACATCTCACTTTTTGCAGACAGTGCAAAGGCAGAGTACCAACAATAACTTCAAAATAGCGGTAAAAACGGCAATCCACCTGTAACTTAAGTGGCCACACCCTTAATTATGCAGAACTTTAAGGCGTAATATAATTTAAACGGATGAGTTATAAAACAATTCACCCCCCTCATAGTTGTCATGAAGGGTAAAATTACCTATATAGACCAAAAGCACTTTTTGTACCAGGCTGTAAACATATTTCTTTCTGCTGTAAAGTTGGGCATTTTAACATGGGGAGTCTATGGGACTGACTCCCTTTTGGAGCTAGCCTCTAGCGGTCAGTTGATGAATTGCAGTTTTAATCACTTCTGTATTGGCTTCAAGCGAGAGACCGGGAGGTTGCCGCTTGGTCACACCATGTGCCGCCGTGTGAGGACCAAACCACATCTCCAGATTCTCATATGAGAACCAGGCTGGAAAACTTATGTGCACCCCTGGTTATATATTTATTTGTTTATTATTTTCCAGTTTTGACTGCTTGAAATACCCATGAAAAATGAAACTTCTGAACATTGATGTATCAAAATGTTGTGTGATGGTAATATTGTCCATTTCCCCCCTTTTTTTCTGTTAGACAACAGCTTCTGTCACAGTCTCTCAGCAAACCACATCCCTTTCCTCCTTACATTACAGCATGTATCAGCATTCATCTTAAATATCCGGTTCAGTCTATCACATGCACATGCGACATGTATTCCTGTCACTCCACTCCTGTGACGTGTTGAAACCAGGGTAGTGATCTGACAGATATCGATTGCATCTGCACACTGTGCCTGGTTGCTGCACTGCCTCTCCGGTCTTGACGTCCAAGGTTAAGACAATCACTGGCAGGTGGGTGTGATTGAGCCTAATGGACTGCAATTGACATGATTAGTGTCTCTCACCTCTACCGAGGTGCTAGTGGATGTTAATAGCCTCTGCTGGCAAAGTGTCGATGGAGAAATCTGTTTTCCATTCATGCACGTTTGGTTAAAGCTTCAGCTTGACCTTTGTGCTGTTAGACCCCCTGCCATCTATTCACTCATTACTCCTTCCCTCTTTTCTTTGATATCCAGAAATGTATTTGGCATGTACATTTATGTTTTCTATGTGCTGTTTCATTTGTTAAAATCTCACCTGTGTCAGTTCCATCCACTTATTTACCTCTTCACTCCGATTTCAACCACTTAAAGAGAAAGCAATAATGCAGGGGTCAGCAAGTAAGTGTGGCATTGGGCCAAAAAAAAAAAATTCACCACTAGATAGGCCAAAACATAGTCAAAGGATAATTTAAGAAATTAATTGATGAAAAATCTCAGGATTACTAAGGCTATAGTCAGGTGAGTTTTTTTTTTCAGGGTTGGAGCTGAACTCTGCAGGACTGTGGCTCTCTAGGACCGAACTTGCCTACCCCTGCTCTAGGTTTTCAAAAGCCCTATAAAATTAAATATGTACACATTTTGGATTAAATGAAAGTAGTCAAAATTTTTAATTAGCATGTTTTTGTGTTTTGCTTTGGTACCGAAATTGGTACCGAGAACCGTGGATTTTCACTGGTATTGGTACAGAATACTGAAATTTTGGTACCGTGACAACACTACTTTGGAGTGTTACAAGCTCTTGGTGCATAAAGAAGATCTGTAAAGTTGCAAAGACTAAAGTCTCAAATCCAAAGAGATATTCTTTATAAAAGTTAAGTCAACCACGCCTACCTAAAACGGCTCATTCTAACACGCCCCCACATGTCTACGTCACGATATGGGAAGATTTGCATAACACCGCCCAAATGTTCACGCAAAGAAAGAAGGCATAACTTTTATTCTCGCTGTAGTATTGTTGCTGCTGCCGCCATGTCGTGGAGACACTGTGTGTTTCGTTGTGAAAGCGAAACTATTTTGTTTGGCCTTCCAAAAGAGGACGATATCCACTTCATCATGCCTAGAGCTGATCCGTGCTGGTCGCTGAGGAAATACATCAACTTCGCGTTGTGAATCGCTGGATCAGCTTTCACAGTTGACGAACTGTGGACGAACTTTTTAAACTTTAAAAAAAAAAATGTTCAAATATGTCAAATAACTTGGATGCCTCAAATATTAAATGTTAAATGAATGTAATGGACACTACATGGAATAAATTATATTTTTAAAGATTGTACACTAATACAAAACAACAATTTAAAAATACTTATTTAACACTGAACATTTTTAACATTCTAGCAGACATTATACAAACAAATCACAATTTAACTTAAAATTATTAAGTTAGTAAAATAATATTTTGTGGCCATTTTTGAGACCCCCTTCTTGAATCAGGCATGCAAATAAATGCAGCCTTGCTAAGCAGAAGGGAATTCTTTTAAAACATTAGAAAATATTACAGATCCCAATTTGAACACTATGAATGTTATAATAAATGTATTAATAGAGCTGTTGTAATTATTATCATTATTATTGTCTTACTTTTTAATTTTATTTAACAGAACAACAGTAAAATTACAATACTAACATTTATGAATGTTGATGGATATTTTATTTTGACGGAAACCCGCAGGAAGTCCTCTGCTTTTTGTTGACAGCAGCAGATTTATAAATTATTCTCATTACTAATTTGTGAAGATTCACGTATCACATTGTCACATGCCTTGTAAAAATTCATAAAAATGTTACTGAGCAACTGATTTCCCTCGCGGTTTGGAATTTGAACCCTGGCTAACGAGACAGCGCTGCGAGCTCGTGCAGCGCTGTTTGAACACATGCAATTCGTGCGTGTATTAGAAAACATAACGTTCTGCAGTTTATTTAATTAAGGCCATTTTGCAATTTTAATCATTATACAGTAACCAGCAACAACCATCCCTTCCTCTTCTCATCGGAGACATGAGATGAAGGATTAAACGGTCTCTCGCTGTCGGTGCTTATGATTTTTGCGTCTTTCTCGGACAGTTGTAAATGCTTCCACACTGCCGTCATATTTGCTGCATTAGTGTGCGCCTCTATTTGATCGCGTCACGTCATTGTTCGGGGCTGTCTTCAGAAAATTATGGATGTCATTTTCATTTCATCTTGCCTGTAATGCCTGAGTAGCGTTTGTGAGCTGAGCGCTGCTTTGTGTACAGCGTTACCGGGGAAACCTGATCTCTCGCGCTCTACAAGCACCTCCTGCTGGCAGAGAATGAATTTGCTTATATATGCCGCCACAAATAGAGTGCACGTTCTAGGGGAAACACTGCATATTATTCAATATTTTAATTTGAATGTCTGCTTCCACACTGCCGTCATATTTGCTGCATTAGTGTGCGCCTCTATTTGATCGCGTCACGTCATTGTTCGGTACAATTTATTCGGTCTTTTTGCTTATTCAGCCGAACACCGATGTAAAAATGTATTTACATCGTGTTATCGTGGGCGGTATGATATGGCACACCCCTATACTGTAGTACATTTATTCAAGGCTCAGACCGATTTTTTTTGTTTTGTTTGTGTCATATCAGTCAGAAGTTCTGGGCTTTTTTTTTAATTAATTTTTTTAACTTAACTTAGTTGTTATTCTTGGCTGAATAGCTCTAGGTCAGGGGTAGGCAAGTTAGGTCCTGCAGAGTTCAGCTCCAACCCTAATCAAACACACCCGGAAGATGCACGTATCACATTGTCACATGCCTTGTAAAAATTCATAAAAATGTTACTGAGCAACTGATTTCCCTCGCGGTTTGGAATTTGAACCCTGGCTAACGAGACAGCGCTGCGAGCTCGTGCAGCGCTGTTTGAACACATGCAATTCGTGCGTGTATTAGAAAACATAACGTTCTGCAGTTTATTTAATTAAGGCCATTTTGCAATTTTAATCATTATACAGTAACCAGCAACAACCATCCCTTCCTCTTCTCATCGGAGACATGAGATGAAGGATTAAACGGTCTCTCGCTGTCGGTGCTTATGATTTTTGCGTCTTTCTCGGACAGTTGTAAATGCTTCCACACTGCCGTCATATTTGCTGCATTAGTGTGCGCCTCTATTTGATCGCGTCACGTCATTGTTCGGTACAATTTATTCGGTCTTTTTGCTTATTCAGCCGAACACCGATGTAAAAATGTATTTACATCGTGTTATCGTGGGCGGTATGATATGGCACACCCCTATACTGTAGTACATTTATTCAAGGCTCAGACCGATTTTTTTTGTTGCACTGTACAGCCCTGACCAAACCAGTTCCAGACTGTAGAAGGAGCTCCTCGTTTAGCGATGTACTCCTCAGTTTCATGTCTGCCTTCCGCCATGTCGCTTCGCACGGTCGCGCACAGAAATATGTCAGCAACTAGACTTTATCGTTATTCCGTTATTGTTATCGTTCCGTTATTTATCGGAAGACTAATTCTTATCGTGGGGAGAATTTTACCTGCTCCAGATTGTAGAAGGAGTTGCTCAATTTCACATCCGCCTTCCTTCACGTCACTCCACACAGAAATATGTCAACAACTAGACTTTATCGTTATTATCGCAGGAAGACGAATTCTTATCGTGGGGAGAATTTTTACCGGTATATCGCAAACGATAAGATATCGCCCATCCCTATTCCGGGTCCAAGTCCAATCAATAGAAAAAGGGTCCAATAGCCAGACAAAGAAATTATAAATATAAATAAATAAATATAAAAATTATTTGTGTTTGGGACGCTGTGAGCTAGGCTTGCCACGATAGATGGTGCTGACGGTGATACCGTTGTTAAGCCGCAACACTGGTTACATCACTTGCCCACCGACCCCCACCATCGTTTTGTTTTTTTTATAGTAATAAAAATAATTTAGTTCAGTAAAAGAACAGACACCACAATTAAAAACTGAACGCGGCTGCTCAATGTAGCGTGCCGAACGACAGTCGCATCACAGATCAGATTTCATTTATCCAGTGAGGAGAGTGAGTCGAGCTGACTGACAAGAAGAGTGGGGTGAGACAGACAAGACGATGGAATTTAAATTGTATTTATTTACAGAGGTATATTATGTCCCACTTCACGCTTCTCTAGTAAGTTTATTTTGTGTGTGAAGACGCTGCAGGCAGCGGCGCAGCAACGCAAATCTGTAAATGAATATTCCGAAGTGAAGTAAACTATAACGGATTTCCCCTGCTCAGGGAGTAGGGAGCAATGGACACTGTGTAGGGAGCATGTCAATCGGAACACAGTTCATGCACGGAGCTCACTTCTAACGAGATGATCTGAATC
>NW_015542345.1:378501-383512 GCF_001515605.1 Sinocyclocheilus anshuiensis | reverse complement strand
CATGTCAATCGGAACACAGTTCATGCACGGAGCTCACTTCTAACGAGATGATGATCTGAATCAGGTGTGTTAACAAAGAGAGACGTGCAAAACATGCAGAGCGGGGGTACGCGAGGACTGGAATTGAGAACCGCTGATCTAAGGTGATTTTGGTATTTTTTTTTAAACATTCGTTTCTTATTTAATTGGTTCCACAGTGTTTGCTGATTTTTACTTTATTTAAACTTTGTGTAATTTATTTATTTTATTTGACATCAAGGTGTATGCCGTGCCTCCAAGCTTTCTTATTCGTTTTGCTAATAAATGTTCTACGTTTCTTATTTATTTGGTTATATGTTATACATGTTTACTCATTTCCAGTTTTTGTATACTTATTTAAACTTCATGTAAGTTATTTGTTATTTTATATTAGGCATAGCCTGACCTATAGCATGGTGTATTTTTATTCGTTTTGTTAATAAAAGTTCTATGTTTTATATATTGGCTAAAGTGAGTTTGATGTTGTATTTTGTTGTTGCATTCAAGCAATTGACGCCAAATTGCCGCTAATTCGAAAGTGAAAGTAAAATGCGCACGTTGCTTTTAAGCTATTTAAAAGCGAAGGAAAAGAGGGAAAATTCAAACGAACTAAAAACGAACAATTGCTTTACGGCGAATTGCCGCTATTCGAAAGTGAAAGTAAAATGCGCACGCCGCTTTTACAAGCTATTTAAAAGCAAAGGAAAGTGAGGAAAAGAGGGAACGCCCCTGCCCCCACGGTGATACCGGTATTATCGGTGTTGTCACACGTCGATTAACCGGTGGGAAAATTTCCTCACCGTCACAACCTTACTGTGAGCATGGAGACTGTACTGTACACCGTAAGTTTGGAAACGTTTAGCTTAAATGATTAATATGAATAAACAGTACTCGTAAACGGCTGTTGAGATAGTATTCTCAAGTGAAACGAGTTGAGGCTTGGACCCGGAAACAGCATTCCTTACGTCACCACTTAACAAGCTGATTCTTAATCTCATTTTATATAAATGTTTAGTGAATGCACACACGTACAATTGTAACTTTCTGTGGATGTTTTGGAGATGTTGCAGGATAAAAATACGGCTATCACAGACATTGACAGAAATGACCTTTCACTGAAGACTGATATGAAGGATGGCCTATTGCAGTGACCTAATAATCGGTGTTATTTGTAATATAAGCAGGTGAAATGGCTAATGTTGTTAACAGTAGTAGTAAGCAGCAGTAGCAGTAAGTCCTTTTAATTAGACAGGTGCAATAAGGGATTGAAAAAGACCAGAAAATTGAGTCGAGGGAGCACAATAAAAAAAAAAAAAAAGATTTATGTCTTCTATAAGGATGTTTATGTGTCCAGCTTGTTTCTAGTCAGAAGGCTTGGTGGTTCTATTTTGTGCAACCTGATTTGTATGAATGGGACTTTTCTGTACCGAAGGTAATTTCGGAGGCTACCTCGAATGACAATCCAGTCTTCTCAAGGCTCTCTTGCTTTCTCTGCCAGTTGTTGCTCTAGCCTTGTTTGGAATTGTAACAAGAGGACTTTTCAATAACTTTGACGCTCATGCAAATGATGGCATTCATTCCAAGGGGAGCATGATTACTAATGCGTAAAGAATAGGATTAGTCATGTCAAACAGTGGTTGCACAAGAGCTATATATTGCTTTTCGCTTTTATAATGATTCTCTAGACACATACCCGCACACTGTTTCTCTATTTTGTGATATGAGAACATATGAGAACGCACACAGGGCATGTATTCACTTACTGTTATGTATGAATAAATTAATCCCAATTAAATTGATAGTTCACCCAAAAATGAAAATTCTGTCATTAATTACTCACCCTCATGGCGTTCTAAACCCGTAAGACTTCCGTTCATCTGAACACAAATTAAGATATTTTTGATGAATTCTGAGAGCTCTCTGACCCTCCCATAGACAGCAATGTAGTTACCACGATCAAGGTCACGAAACGTAGCTAGGAGATCGGTAAAATAGTCCATGTGACATCAGGGGTTCAACCGTAATGTTACGAAGCGACGAGAATACTTTTTGTACGCAAAGAAAACAAAAATAACGACTTTATTCAGCAATTCGTCTCCACCTTGGTGCCATTTTGGAGAATAGCCACTGAACGTAAACAGCGTATGCTGTTCTGTGTCAGCTGCGTCACGCGATATCCTTACTACGTTTCTGGACCTTGATCGTGGTAATTGCTTTGCTGTCTATGGGAGGGTCAGAGAGCTCTCAGAATTCATCAAAAATATCTTAATTTGTGTTCCGAAGATGAACGGAGGTTTTACGGGTTTAGAAACACATGAGGGTGAGGAATTAATGACAGAATTAAAATTTTTGGGTGAACTAACCCTTTAACTTAGTTGGCATTGTAGCCACGTTTTTGTAAAGTTTCTATCTGTTTGACTCAGAATTTTGTTAGGGGGATGTGTGTGTTTGCTTGCACTTGGCTCAAAAACTCAATCCCCTGCCAGTTCTTAAATCTGTGACATCTCTCATGCTGTTTGGCTTCATGTAGTGTGCAATGTCTGAGGCCAAACATCTTGGTTTTTTATTTATCGTTAGGACTAAGATGGATAGATTATTTGTGTTTCAAAGAGAATCTTAGAATCTTTGATTGTACTCATTACAAGAAGCAGCAAATAACAGAAATAAGAAATTGAAGAAGAGTTGCATTGGCTACACCGAGTAATCAGTTTACATTGTATAAACTTCCACTCTTTGGTCTCTCTCTTAACCATTCATTGCCCTTCTACATGCTTTACTCTTTGTGGTCTCTGATAGGTTAGAGGTTTGGTCACCACTTGTTCAAAGCGAAACCACTTGAAAACCTCTGATCTAATAACATTTTTTTTCCACATTGATGTTTTTGAAAGAAAATGCTCAGCAAGTCTGCATGTATTTGATCAAAAATGCAATAAAATAGTAATTTTGCTGTTTTCCATTTGACTGTTTTCCATTTTAATATATTTTAAAATGTAATGTATTGCTTTGGAAGAGTTTAATTTTCAGCTAGGGCTGTCACGATTATGAAATTTGACTGACGATTAATTGTCTAAAAATAGTCAAGATTATTGCGATTAATTGTCTGTTTTTATGGCTTTCATTATATAATTGTGATTAATTTAAGGGTTCAGTAAATAATTATGATGTTATCTTTTCATCTTTTTGAGTTATTATTTTGCAGTGTAAGATTACATAGAGTATTCCAAATTCTAAGAATCGGCCAGTACCGATCCAACACCAGCGCTATTTTTTTTTCTACACTACAGAATATCAATACTGTGTTTGTGGAACTAATGGTCACTCTTTTAAACCCTTTGTTGAACGCAATCCACTAAATACTCACTTCCTCATTACAGAGAAAAACTACATTTGAATAAAAATATATATTATGAAATTAAACTAGCTGACTGTATAATTTAGCAGTAAAAACAATATCTTGGGGGAAAAAAATCTTTGATGCACATTATACAATTTAAACGTGTTTATTCTGTTAACTATTTGTATTCTTACAAAATACATTCATGAATATAAGATAGAAATCATGAGAAAAGAAAGGCTTCTAATAAACTTTCTGTTTGTGAAAGATATCGCAATACCGCGCAATATCGCAATACTATTGACGAGCAAACCGCAGAGGAATGCAAGAACCGCAGCAACCACGATTTTTGCCTGTTTTATTTTTTCTTCTCGTTTTACACTTCATGCATGTGGACTGAATATTAAACAAGTTAGTAATGATAACATAATGTGTACCATGCTGATTTGTACAGAGGCCCCGTAGATTTGCACTTAACAAGCCTAAACAGACAGTGAATGAGAGAGAGATCAACTGAGCGCGTGCGATTACTTGCATCTAAAGTGGCGCTCAAAGTTAAAATGATTTCAACAGCGTGTTTCATTACGTCTCTTTGAATGAATGAATCTGCGTTTTTGAACATGTAGTTGAATGACAGCCACCACCTTGTGGCGCAACCTAACGATCTTATTGTCAGGTTTATGTTCTGTTATGTGAATTTGACTGACGTTTAAACGAAAGTTTTGTATCCGACTAGTCGACTAGTCTAAAAGCAAGAAACCCCCAAAAGATTGTAAGAAAAAAAAAACCTCTGTGCGTGCGTGTAGCATATAAAATTGCCTATATTTGAAGTACTTACGAATCACTGTCAAATCCCTCAATGAATTCCGCTTGCCGCACACTTGGCTCACGTTATCATCATTTCATTTTAGGCGTTAAAATGAAAAAAAAAAAGTATACACTAACCGTCGGCCAAAGCATAGAATTCTTCATCTTCATATAACGTTAGCCAACATGTTAAAACACAAGTCAAAAACAATAGGAAGGTTTATCAAGAGAGAGCATTAAAACGGCTTTTAAAAACGTACTCCGTGTAGGCTATATCGTCTAAAAACAAAATGCAACAATGCCCATTTTACATACTCAGACCATGCGTTATTTGTTCAGTGAAATTATCAACGTGATCTGGTGAAAGACGGGACCTAAGCCGATTAACAATGTAGAGTTTCAGAAAGCGCCTGGACATCCCACACCACCACCGAAGTGGGTGTTCGTTAGAGGAATAGACGGCGCAGACGGGATCACAGGTTGTAGTGAATGACGTGATTGTAACTTGTTATTTAAAATGTGTTAAATGCAATGTTAAAATGACGGTAATTTGAATGATAAAATCATGTTTTTGTTTTCTGTCGTGTAATCGACTATTGTTTTCAGTGTAGACTAGTAGGAGCTGTACCGTTTAGTCGACTAGATCCACACATCCCTAGTATGAACCGGTATACCGCCCAGCACTATGTTCTGTAATTTATTAGTCGGTATATAATACAGCATGTGGTGTGTGCCATGCCTCATCTTATTCATTTTTGTTAAACGTTTTGTAAGCTAGTTTGTCATTGTATCTTACTGATTTATTGTTGTTGTGCTTTTTAATTAAGAATAACAATGAATCCATCTTTTGTG
>NW_015542345.1:372604-378127 GCF_001515605.1 Sinocyclocheilus anshuiensis | reverse complement strand
TAAGCAAAACAGTGACAACAAGATCGCGAATTCGAAAGTGAAAAGCACAAATAATACTACTGATGATAAAGAACCGGTTGAATGTTAACCACTTTCGTTTCCATATAACTATAAACTATGATAAAAGCTCATTAGCATGCATTGAATAATCCCATGTTGAAGCGCAAAAATAAAAAAAATATTGCGACCAAATCATGTGCTCGTGCGACCAGCTGAGAAAGTTAGTTGCAAAAGAGCGACCAGTGGGAAGAATGAGTCTGGAACCCTGTATAGGCTATACAGTGCATGAAAAGCAAACTGGTGCTCTTCTGTTTCTTTTGGTGTATGACTCCCCCTTGTGTTGTATAAAAAGCACAGTAATCAGATCAAATAATCGCAATTAGACGGTTATTTAATTATCGCGACAGGCCTATTTTCAGCAGCTATTGCTCCAGTTGTCAGTGTCACATGATCCCTCAGAAATCATTCTTATATGCTGATTTGGTGCTCAATAAACATTTATTATTATCAGTGCTGAAAACCGTTGTGCTGCTTAATATTTTTGTTGAAGCCGTGATACATTTTTTTCTTAGGATTTTTTGAATGCAAAATTCAAAAGAACAGCATTTGAAATGGAAATCTTTTGTAACATTCTAATTATCTTTGCTGTAACTTTTTATCTATTTTATGGATCCTTGTTGATTACAAATATTAATGTGTTTCTTTTTTGAATTGCATTTCATATTTTTAAGTGGTTCATTTCTAATGAGATGTCTGCTGATTGAAAGTGCTTTTAATTTATTCAGGGGTTATTGCATTGAAGCACTGATGCTACATCAGATGCTGTTACCGTGGTTGTTTTAATGAGCCCAGTCATTTGTGTGAGTTTGAGAGTGTGAAAGAAACCTCACTGCTCATTTCCCTCTGCCAATGTACCCAAAGTATTATGCACATGGGAAGGCAGCATCACCCTCAAATGGAGGTCATAAATGCAGAACTTCTAGACTAGGCCTGTCTACAAACTACTTTTTGTTGAGATATATTGCCCCAGGAATAAATGTGATAAACAATCTATTTCTTATTTTAAGACCATTTCATGCCACTGACTATATAATAATACTATAACAGAATAATAATATAAGTACACCATTTCAAAGAACAAAGACCTTAATTCTTAAAAGTTTAGTTCACCCAAAAATGAAAATTCTGTCATAATTACTCGCCCTCATGTTGATCCAAACCCGTAAGACCTTTGTTCATCTTCGGAACACAAATAAAGATATGTTTGATAAAATCCGAGAGCTTTCTGACCCTCCCATAGACAGCAAGGGTCCTACCATGATCAAGGCACAGAAAATAGTAAGTACATCATTAAAATGGTCCATGTGACGTCAGTGGTTCAACTGTAATTTTACGAAGTTACGAGAATACCTTTGTGCGCAATCGTTGAATAAAGTCATTGTTTTTGTTTTCTTTGCGCACAAAAGTATTCTTGCAGCTTTGTCATTCGGCATGTAATTTCACCTCGGCTCAGAATGCTTTAATGTAAGATTAATGTAAACACAACCCACTGTGAACACTCTTGTAAGTCGCTTCAACCTTTTTGAATTTTATGAATGATTGTTTTAGGTTTAAGTGTGTGTAAGGATTTGGAAACAAGCAGAGTACGGTTGTTTCTAAAGCATGCAGTGCCATCTGCTGTTCAAAACCAAGCTCAGAATCAACTCGTGACAGAATCGTGATGCATTCAGAAAATCTCTATATCGATGCTGAATCATTTCTCATTTCGCGATGCATTGATTTATTTTCCCAGCCCTAATAAAGATAGCTTTAATGATAGCTATATTAGCGTCCTCACCAGCGGACAATAATATTGTATTTATAAGTGTGCTGCATTTATGTTGTCTGCCAATACAGTCAAAGACCATTTTTATTTGCACTTTTTGGAACCTGGCTTTAGATCTTTTGATTTTCTCCTATATTTTCTGGCTTTAAAACATTTGCTATAACTGCATTTATACAGTACTTCACAAACATGTACAGATTGACCTCCATAACTCCTAATCATCTTTCTCCTGGTCTTCATCTTGATTGTAGGTGGTAAGCCCACTATTGGTAGACAGAGGTGCAGCAGACCACTGGCTGGCCAGGTGGTGGTTGGGTGTGTTGATCTCATTAGTAGACCTGAACTCAATCCTTGCAGTTTGCCTCGGCTCTAATGAGGATCTCCCACTGCTTGCCCTTCTTGACACACAGACTGTTTTTGTTTGGGTTTTGTCTGGACTCCAGTCAGAATGGTTTGCCCTTTCTTGGAGCTGTTTTTTCCAACCCATGTACAGTATACAATTTCAGTGACTGTTTTATGTGATTATACTTTTTCTTTCTAGATAGACCAGTTCATTCAAAGGTTTTGAGCTGATCTGATTATACTAGTGTTGTCACGATACCAAAATTTTGACTTCGATAAGATACCTGACAAAAATATCGCAATACTACTGAACCGATACCACAACAAAAACATGGAACAACAGGAAAAGTAATTGAATAATAGATGATCCAATTGGAGATCATAGTTATTTTATTTATTAAAAAAGCATTTCATCCCCCTTTAAAAAATAATAATCACATGCCACTGCCAGTGCCACTACACAGGACTATGGTGAGCAACTATCGAGCCTACAGGTATGTAGAGATCTTTGCTACATTGGTAAGTTAGATAAAAGGGTAAAAATCCGAATTTCATGATATAGGCCTAGTAATTTTATTTCAAAATAACAATTTATTTATATCATGATATAGTCATTTTTGTTATTTTATCGTTATTAATAATAAGAACACAGACGCAAGTAACAAACTAAAGGACAAATACAATAAAATAAAGACAAAAAAAAACAAAAAACGGCCCTATGAAATCTGTTATTTTTTCCCAAATTCCATTTGAATTTTTCTAAACTCTATTTAAAATGGTTACATTAAAAAATATTAATCAAAAAGCATGTCTAATTAATTGAAATCATGAAACCTGCACAATTTCACAGCAATTTATTAAAAGTTTAACAAAAATGTAAATTTTAAGGCCCTATGAAATCCCCCCCCCCCCGAATTCTGTTTTATTTTACTGTAAATCTGTGTTTTCCATTAACTTTCTGGATTCCATTTTAATCGTTTCATTACATTTTTATATTCAAAAGCATGTCTAATTATTTTTTAAAGGATAATTAGATTTTATAAAGAATTAATTTATTATAGGCTTTTTTTTTCAGAAATACTGTTGTGTATTTACAATTTTCTGGTAAATAAATTCTGGCAAGTTATTTTTCTGGTAAATATTCCTTAAATATTGTTTTAATAATATTTTTATTATTAGTAGTAGAACCATCATTAGGCTACATTAAGTAATATATTTCTGTCAAGTTAAACCAAACTTTTATTTTGACGAGTTGCTGCAAAGACCTTTAAGTTTGTTTGTATATGATATGATGATAGTTTTCCGCAAAAGAAACGGTAAAATGCACATGAAGTGACTCTCGGAGCAGTTCTGGAGATTGTTTATGTGTTCATGTAGTCATGTATTGAGGCGGCAGAGGCAGAAAACACAGCGAGCGTCACCTGCGTTCAGTATGTGTGTAGTAAACAAAACCGTGCGCCTGTGCCATTCACTAATACAGAGACACGCAGAACATGCAGGATTCATATTTAAATAGTATTTTGCAGCTTAATAAAGATGTTCACAGACACTAGTCCATCGCGTTTTGATTTAAGTGTACTGACCTAGGCTACTCTTAATCTATTCATCCCAGTGTATTAATCAGGAAATACGGCTCTCATTAAAATGCATTCTTAAAGTACCGGTACTGTGGTAAAATGTGGAATCGTACCGTTTTTAAAAGCAGGGTTACAGGATACTTTTTTAGTACCGATATATTGTGCAACAGGTTATACCACTTCCTATAAATAAGTGGTAGGAAGTTTGCTCCTGCTATGATAACTCAACTCAAAGACAGACTGTTTGTAGTGAGAGAATTCAATGTGATTTTACATTTGTCTGTGCATAATGAATTGAGTGCGTATGTGCTTGGAGAATGTGATAATTATCTCACCGCTTATTCGTTTAAATGTCTCTGTATTGGGGCAGTGTTACATTTGAATATGAGTATGCACTTGGTGGGATGGCAAAAGGCTGTGAGAACGACGGTGGGGAGTTGAATAACGAAACGGCAGTAGTCTAGACGCCCCGGTGGCTGTGAGAGTCTTCCACCATTGTGTGAAGTTAATTAATTTCTGAAACATGACTCTTATGTTCTCAAGTACTTCACAGAGGGACTCTTGAACCTGCAGTTTCCGCTCAGTCATTTGTGGAAGAAGATTTTGTTTTCATAGAGAGGAAGCGATTTACCATACTTTCCTGAGAACTGATGTTTCGTGATTAAATTAACTTGTATGAAGGAGCTGATGAATTAGTGGTTTAGACTCAGGGCAGGTTCGAGCCCCACATGATTCATAATCGATGTGCCCTGGCTTTCCAGGTTGCTCCAGGGGTATTTTTACTCTGCCAACGTCATATGTGACCTGCTTCATAATTTCGAGTTGTTAGGATCTAGAAACACATTTTGAAAGTTTTTGCTTTCCAGTAATATAGTTATCTTTATATTCATGATGCATTAATAATATAAAGCATTAATTTACAGTATGTTCTGCTGTATGAATTAAGTGCTATGCTCTACAATGATCTGTTACACCACACTACAGAGCGTCAAAAGAACATTTACGTTTTGAAATTCATAAATTAATTAAAGTTGATTTAAAAGCAGAGACTTTTAATGTCTTTTGGTGGAAAGTAGGGTTGGGCTGATAGACGATGCCAACTTCCATCGCCGATGGCTGATAGATATCACGATGTTGAGCCGACATCGTTATTCCACCCTCCCCCCATACCCCCCGCAATCCGCTGCATCCCAATACCGTGTTCGGAAAGAAAATGACGTGTATACGAAACCCTTAAAGGGAATAAATACGAGATGGGTGGAAAATATGTATTTCAATACTTTCTCTCGCAGTTTTATCATTGGGTAATTATACTGTATATAAATTGCGGGCATCAGGGAGTCGCTATTATGCCTGGCATTGAAACTGCTTTTGAATGCACGATCACTTTTTAGTTTCACTTTCACTTTCGAGATTCTCGATACTCGCACACGTACTCTGTTTATACTATGGAGCGGCAGTACTTACCACACATTTTACAAGATTAGATGTTTGTCAGTGGTGCTCAGAATCTGCAAATCAGTCGCCATCGTCCTCAGTCCTCTCTCCTAACTGTGTGTTTATGTGGAAAGTGAAATTTTAAGTACTGTAATGTAACAGGCAACCGTTAGCAAACGTTATTTGTTTTCCGTGCCTTTCTAAATGCGGATTCACGCCCAGCTCCACGATGTCATCGTCCATCGCGATGTTTCACTGTAGACATCGCCCAACCCTAGTTTACATTATTTTGCTGAGACTGTTGTGCCACTATTTTAATGACATTTTATTGATTTTAGATAT
>NW_015542345.1:370231-372366 GCF_001515605.1 Sinocyclocheilus anshuiensis | reverse complement strand
TTGTGCCCTCTGGACATCAAATGCACCAGTATTTTGATACAAAAACACACCCGTCTATAGTATGGGTAGCCCTGACTCAAGACATCAGTGTTTCCTATTAGCTATTAACTTCCTAATAAATCAAAAATATTTTACACTTCCCATTAAGGATGTGCCAGAATCTGAATACAGTGTTTGGAAAGGAAATGACATGTACTACGGAGGCCCTAAAGGGAATAAATACAAGTTTAAAAAATATATAAATAAATACTTTCTCTTGCAATTTTATCACTGTGTAATTATACTGTATATAAATTGCGGGCATCAGGGAGCCGCTATTATGCCTGGCATTGAAACTGCTTTTGAATGCACGATCACTTTTTAGTTTCACTTTCACTTTCGAGATTCTCGATACTCGCACACGTACTCTGTTTATACTATGGAGCGGCAGTACTTACCACACATTTTACAAGATTAGATGTTTGTCAGTGGTGCTCAGAATCTGCAAATCAGTCGCCATCGTCCTCAGTCCTCTCTCCTAACTGTGTGTTTATGTGGAAAGTGAAATTTTAAGTACTGTAATGTAACAGGCAACCGTTAGCAAACGTTATTTGTTTTCCGTGCCTTTCTGAATACGGATTCACACTTCGGGCACACCCCCTAACTCCCCCCTCACCCCATATGCTGGTTCCCAGCAGAGATCAGGAGGTGAGGTACACTGTATGAACTGCAATTAGCTTCCTGCTTCCAATGTTAAACTTCTCTAAAATGACAACAGAATACCCTGAAAGTTAGGAGGGCATTTAATAAAGAACCTATATGTGGGCCCTGGGACTTACCTGTTTTTAAATAGCTAGCAAGATCTCGCAAGTTGTGAAATGTGATTACATACATTTTTGTTTTAAGCCAGTTTAAATAACTTCAAGAGCTTTTAAAAATTTTAGTTGCCAAAAAAAAAACGGGGAGGGAGGACCACCTGATATTTAGATAATTATAAAGCAAATATAATTACAGCCAAGTAGCGCAAGCTCAGTATTAGTTGTCTCCACTAAATTAAGTATGACAGCAGCTTCTTTTTAATTGCATGTTTGGGGTATGTTTTAAATAATTAGTTTTTTCTTTCAGGCAGATTGAGAAAACAAACACTGCCAGTGTGACTGACAAGTAGAGGGAAGGTTCTACAATTAGACTCATAAATATTTGCTTTCTTTTTCATGCTTATGATTTTATCTCATCCAATTACTTTTTCACATTTTTATAGTGTTTGTATTTTAAATTCTTTATACCTACAGGTTCATTAAGATGTTTTATTTATTTATTATTTTTTCCGGAAAAGTGACAGTGCCGTAGGTACCTTAGGGGTGTAATTAATGTCATTTTTTTTAACTAAAAAAAGTGGTGTTGATGGTTTACTGAGTGCATTGATTGTGTCAAGTTGAAGGCCCTTCTGATGCTTTAAAGGTGCCATAGAATGGAAAACTGTATTTACCTTGGCGTAGTTGAATAATAACAGTTCTGTACATGGAAATGACATACCGTGAGCCTCAAACACCATTGTTTCCTCCTCCTTATGTAAATCTTGTGCATGCAAAAGACCACTGAAAAATAGGTGAATCAGAACATAACACCGACTGTGACGTTAATAGTCACTAATAGTTACGCCCCCAACATTTGCATATACCCGCCCATGTTCTATGCCAGCCGCCAGCCGAACCTGCACAGCCGAATCATCAGAATTTCTGCAGGTATTGTGAAGAAACTAGCGAGGATAATAGCGAAAATGGCAGATCGTGGAAATAAATGTTATGTTCCAGGCTGTGCAGGGGATGTGATGTACAGGGATGGGTTGGTGTAAAAATAACGCGAACCACTAAAGGGACATGTTAGCTGCTTGCTAGCGGTAGCCTGTTACATTACAGTATAACATTTTACTTACCACATAAAGAGTAAGAAGAGATGACTGAGGATGATGGCGAATGATTTACAGATCCTGAGCACCACTGACAAGCATCTGATCTTGTAAAATGTGTGGTAAGTACTGCCGCTGTAGTTTACACAGATAACGTGCGATCGCAAATCTCAAAAGTGAAAGTAAAAAGCTTCAATGCCCCGCATATTAATAGCGGCTCCCTAATGCCCGCATTTTATATACAGTA
>NW_015542345.1:367216-370080 GCF_001515605.1 Sinocyclocheilus anshuiensis | reverse complement strand
ACCATTTCATTCTAGGGACAAATCCTAGGGTTGTAAATGGACATGTAAAACCATTTCTGGAGATTTTTTGCCCTTACCTAAGCAACATACCTTCTATGTAGATATCAGAGAACAATTTAAAATATTGTATCAATGCATTCTATGGCACCTTTAAATGGTTTTGTTTGCAGAGATGTAGGGCTGCCGCAATTCTATTCGACTATTCGATTAAAAAAAAATCCTCGACTTAATTTTGCCTGCGTCGACTAACCGGCAAAACACCGGAAGTGGCGCATTTCACGGACGAGAATCCATAAAACACATTATTAGACTGTTTTCCAAGGTCTCGTGATGTATTAAACTCGCTTAAAAATTATAATTAAGCATAACTGTGAATTCACAAACGCTACGATTTAATTAAATAATTATATGTGATGCAGTTATAGGCGTGTAGGTTACGTACGTGCGTCTCACAGTGGCTCCGTTCTCAGTAAATGCTGTTCCACAGGAACTGTTATCATTTACATGTGTGGAGCGGCTCAAACTCCATCTGTGCATGTTGTTGTGAGTTTGGGTTTATTATAGCGTTCATCTGGGAACGCAACATGCGCCATTTCATCAGATTTGTAAGGTAAATAATTTATAAACCCACGCAAACACAGGAGAATACATCATCTTGTGGTTTCAAAATATCAGGCCGTTGGCGCCCCCTGCAGGCCTTTGTTGTAATGCGTACTGTACATTAGCTCTATTCACTGATCTATAATAGAGATTATATTATTTTATAATTATATAGATCAGTGGCTCTATTACATTATAATACAGTATTTTAACAGTTTTGTTCAATAAAACCATATGATTTCTTGCTTTTGATACTTTATTTGAACTAATTATTATTGCCTCATTGCTATTATATAAATAATAATAATAATAATAATTACCATATATTACCACAAAAATGTATTATTAATTATAATATTTTATTATTAGTAGACTAGAACACGTGGACATGTTGTCATTCTTACACTATAATACTGAACTTTGATTTCAGTGATTTGGACTATGAGATGGACACTTGCTTCTTGCACTCTATGTTGCACTTTACTTTTGCTTTAAAAAAGGATTTCATGGAAATTTGGATTCCATTTCATTCCATAAAATTTGAATAATAACTTTTAATAATAAAATTAATACTTGATTCTAGTGGACTCTAAACATTGCATTTATTTAATGTGAAAACCCAACTGTTGGGGTTAATTGAAACATATTTTTTCCTCTTTGTAGTTGCACTCACAGCTGTAATGAACAGAAGCCCAAAACATGTGGATATATTGACATTAAGAACATGCTGACTTTCTCAGACTTTTGTAATTATTTTCTTTTTATTTAATTTTTATTAGGTTTGTTTACATTTTTACTCTTTTAGTTTTACATATCATCAATGGCTTGTTTACATTTATACTTTTTTAATGGTACACTACTGAATGGCAAAGTTGCAAGTTTAATAAAATGTTCTTTAAAATTGTTGATTTTTTTTGTGGGGAATTAATCGTTTCGATTAATCGATAAATTAGTCAATAGATTAATCGAAATAAAAATAGTCATTAGTGGCAGCCCTACATAGATGAGGTTATTTTATAAACATAGAAAAGCAAAAACAAAAGAAACTTATTGCCATTTGATCCAAATTGACATGGTTTCTTCATTATTTGTTGGCATAAAGGTTCTCAAAAGTCTTTCAGAAGGTCACTTGTCTTGTTCCTGGTATTTCTTGCTACTTCAGTAATTGAGAGATTTCGTTGTGATTGAGAGGTTTTGTGTTTTTGGAGGTCTGTGTTTCTTTAATGAAGGTCATTTCCCATGCACAGACTTTCTGATTGATCACCAGCACAGCATGTTTACACTGAAGCATGCAAATTTGTTTTGACTTCATTAATGAAGTAAGACTGATGGCTGTAATGCTTGGCTGAGCCACCAATAACTCCACTATGTGTGTGTGTGTGTGTGTGTGTGTTTGACTGTTGTGTGTGCTGCTAGCTGAATGAATAACGCATGTAAATGTTTAGAGGGAGGTTGTGAAAATGTAGATTTGGATTTTGACCGATTATAATGCTTGCCATCTGGGATGGAGTCGAACCGTTTGCGTGAGCCGTTCTGGGTTACTGCTAAATAACCCAATTCTCCCTCCTCTAATGTATGACTGGCAAGAACCTAGAGTAAGAATACAGGCAAAAATGTGCTGTTGTTTGTTTGCTTTGTTTCTCCTTATGAGATTTGACAAACCATTGCTCTAAGGAATTTCCAAAATGAAATGGCACAACAGCATTAGCAAACATGCTTTTCCTGAGCACCGCAAAAGCCGTTTTTTTCCACAGCGCACGAGCATGATCCAAAGCAACAGATGGGTCTAATTTTGTCCTTAATCCAACATGCAGACATTCCAGTTGCATTTAGCATGTTCATATGTCACCGGGGAACATTTTCTCGTTTACAATCGCCTATGAAACTTTTGTCTTTTTCACAGATGGCAGCATGCAATGGTGTGCTTGTAACCAGGGAATTTTAAGTCTCATTCTTTTGTCAGTCTTACTCTGAATTGGTCTTTAATGTGCACACTGAGAACTGTGCTCAGGTCCCTTAGTAATTGTCAAGGGGTAGGGGTGTAGAATTAAATTAGAAGGCTTTCCCCTCTCGTCTCGATAATTGCATTTCCAATTATTTCTTGATACATATATATGCAGGAATTTCTTCCTTACTTGGACTAATCAACAAATTTGATCTGAGAAAGAGATTTTACAGTTGAGAAATTTAGAAACTAAAAAAGCTCTACTCCCTATCTCTCTCTATCTCCCTCTCTCTCTCTCTCGCTCTCTCTCTCTCTCACA
>NW_015542345.1:360840-367082 GCF_001515605.1 Sinocyclocheilus anshuiensis | reverse complement strand
ACTCTCTCTCTCTCTCACACACACACACACACACACACACACACACACACACACACACACTGTCTGTTCTGTCTGTTTTGTTATGGTATAAAAATGTAAATCCTGGAAACTCATTAGCAGGCTAAATTGACAGGTTGATGCATTTTGTGTATTGTCTTGTGGATTTCATGTTAATGAAAGACTGGCATATTGATTGATGCTGGTGGTTTTTGTGTAGTGAGAGTCTGGATCCTAAGCTTTCTTTGTCAATATATTCACCATTTACACATCAGCTTCAGTAAATTAGCTAAAAAGTTTGCTGTATGTGTTTATATGCTTATGTTTAAGAGACTCCATAAATTGCACATTTTTTGGCAAGATGCCTTTAAACTTTGGAAGTCTTACAAGTGGTGCTAGCCATTTAATCTCATTTTATTTTTAACTAATATTTTAGCGTATATGACAACATAGAATACCAGTTTGAATTCTTTGGTCTTTTGACTACAGCTTTATCTTATGGTTTATGTTATGTTAACAGTGTATTGGTAATAATCTGCCCACAAATTAACATGCTGCACAAGTTTTACAAATGTTTTAAATTGAATCTTACAAGCTTACAATTTTTTTGACTGAATGTTTATTGGTTTTTCACAAGAATAACATACATAACACACATCAAAATGACATAAAATAAATAAAAAATACAAATATATCCACCCACCCTCTCCCAGGCTGGTGTGCAATGCATACATAACAACAGCATTAAATATGAAAAGAAATTACAACATTCTCCAGGGTATTTCTACCTGGCCAAGCTCTAAAGTTTTTTTTAGTTTAGTTTGGTAAGATGGCAAAAAAAAGGAGACCAGATACATCTGAAAATATCCACACTCCCCTTAAGTGATGCACTAATTCTTTCAAATGGGAGTATACTGTAAATCTCTTGAAACCACTGGTGAATTGATGGTGGTTTGTCTTTCTTCCAATTAAGATATATTTTCGGGCAATAAAAAGCAACTTCTGAGCAAGAGTCAAGTCTCCCGGTGCAAGTGTCAAGTTATTGTGTACCAAACCTAGGATAAAGAGCCAAGGGTCTAAGCTTACAAATTTTAAATTGTTCTGGACACTGTTTCACCTGGTTAATGTGTTTTTTTTTTTTTTTTTGCACACATGCACACTTGCTTCTCTTTCTTAGTTTTTTTCTTAGGGGAGATCAATGAATAACCTATTACAGGATTACTCATGTTTGCACTAGATTTCAGGTATTAGGCATGTGTACTCTGAGTCAAAGTGCTTTTAAATGAGTAGTGCTGTGTTGTTGGATTTGAGAATTTTTGTACAATGCTGTCTTAAACTGTCAAGTAGAACTGCTGTATTTCACAGTAATTTTATGTGCATGTAGTTTAAAGAATTGCATCATCTCTGACTTGAAATCAAAAGCTTTGTTTCAGCCATGTCACCTGTCAGTGTCACGTGGACTGCAATGTCATTTTCAGTGCCACTGTGAAATTATTCTGCTCACCTCTCTCTCTCTCTCTCTTATTCACAGCTGGGTCCGATATCTACAGAAAGCCATGAAGAAATTAGATTAGGAACAGGTAAATGCTTCATTTTTTACCTCTCCGTTGACACTCATCTGGTGAATTCCTGGTCCTTCTGGTCATATTGCTTTATTTTCCCTCACGTATCATTTTTCATTCAAAAGAGGCCTAGACGTGTTCGTGTTGAATCAGTCGTGGGATATTTGTTTATACCTCCCTTCTTTTATTCTCTCTCTCTCTCTCTCTCTCTCTCTCTCTCTCTCTCTCTCTCTCACTGTTTATAGCACTTAAACATCAGAACACTTACTGATGATGTGGTAAGAGTCCTTTATTCAGGTTTCTCTTGTTCACTGTTTTTCATTCTCCATTGTCCTAACAACAAGCTTGTATCTTAGAATTGATTATTTTTGGCTGATGATACACGGGGCAATTTGTTGCTTGGGCACTTTCACATTGAGAATGGTTAATACAGGGCTCCAGACTGCGACTTTATTTCCTCAGTGTTTGCTAAACATTCTGCAATTTATTAGTCTGTATATAATACAGCATGTGGTGTATGCCATGCCTCATCTTATTAGTTTTTTTTAATAAATGTTTTGTGAGCTAGTTTGTCGTTGTATCTTACTGTTTATTGTTGTTGTGCTTTTTAATTAAGAATAACAAAGAATCCATCTTTTGTTTTAGTCTTAAAGTGAAATATGTATAGATGTATGTTAGCAAATCAATCAATTATCTTTTCTTTTAAAACGTGACAACAAGATCGCGAATTCGAAATTGAAAGCATCCGAAGAACGGCTTATAACATAGCAAAAGAGGAATTCCCGTTCACAAAATTCAAATCACAAATACCGAAGAAAAATAACAGGTTGAATGGTAACCACTTTCGTTTCCATATAACTATAAACTATGATAAAAGTTCATCAGCATGCATTGATTAATCCCATGTTGTAGCAAAAAAAAAGAAAAAAGAGACCAAATCATGTGCTCGTGCGACCAACTGAGAAAGTTACTCGCAAAAGAGCGACCAGTGGGAAGAATGAGTCTGGAGCCCTTTAATAAACTTCTATCTGGATACTTCAGATCGGTCATGGGCCCTGTGTCTCACTTGGTTGCCCGTTGATGGCAACATTGCTCAAAAAGTTGCCCCGTGTATCATCAGCCTTTCTCTGATATCTGAAATTATTAACCCCATAACACAGACTGTTAGAAGACCCATGTCTAACACAGTGTTTTGAGTCTCATAATCGTAGCATTATATTTACAGTGAGCATGATACAAGGCTGATTAGGTGCAACATCAGTTTGCTAAGGTTTTTTGAGCAAACTGAATTTACTAATCTACTATAAATGTACTTTTATTTATTTATTTTTAAAATTTTTTAAAGCTTTCCTTGAGACGAGTGGTTTCTTTATGTGTCTAACACTTGAGAACTGCCCTTTATTAAGCATGTCATGCATTAAATCTACATCACTAATAAGGCTGCATGCAACTGTAAAGCTTATACAATTGATTGTGAAGCTGTTCAACTCATGGTAAGTACATTTGTCTACATTACTAATTTCAACATTTATTTTTTATTAATGTAATTATTGACTTATGTATTTGCTTGTTAATTATTTATTTCTACAGGGAATGCACTACAGTAATTCCTCTTTAGTATAACTTCATGATGATTTTGACTAGGGATGCGCCGATCCGATATTCATATCGGGTATCGGCTCCGATAGTGCCATTTTTCTCGGATCGGGTATCGGTCAGAGAGGGCCGATCCAAATCCGAGATTTATTTATTTTTTTTCGATTGTGCGTATTACTCTGTTACTTCTGAAGCCATACGATAGCTTAATGTGAGCTACATATGAATATTGAAGTCCTTACAAGATCAGATTTAATTTCTCCAGTGAGGAGAGTGAGTCGAGCTGACTGACAAGAAGAGTGAGGTGAGACAGACAAGACAATCGCGGATGATTTAGTTTCGAAACGAAATGCAAAAGTGCTTGTTTGGCAATATTTTGGATTTTGAAAAGCCTGTTGACTTTTGCCGTTTATCTAAGGTGATTTTGGAAGTTTTTTTTTTTAACATTCGTTTCTTATTTAATTGGTTCCACATTGTTTGCTGATTTTTACTTTATTTAAAATTTGTGTCATTTATTTATTTTATTTGACATCAAGGTGTGCCTCCAAGCATTCTTACTCATTTTGCTAATAAATATCCTACGTTTCTTATTTATGATTAACCGGTGGGAAAATTTCCTCACCGTCACAACCCTAATTAGGGGTGGGCGATATGGCAAAAATATTTGTATATTTGCGATATTACTGAAAGATTTGTTTTTTTTTTAGAAATATCACGATTCATGATTTTATCGCGATTATTTGCCATGTTTGTTTTACTATTTTGCAAGTTGTCTGTAAAGCCAAACTAATTTCCCTATTTTAAAAACAAAGCCTTACAAAATAACAAAATAAAATAAAAAAAAGGAGTGGCAGATATTTAGGCCAAAGTGGGTAAAGATAAAAATATTTGTTATTGAAAAATAAAAACAAAGATACACATTACAAATACACATAATATACAAATAAAACAAACAGTGCTTTATTTTTTTTTAAGTACAGGTGAATTTAGAAGAAGCATTCAAGAAATTGAATTAACAAATATAAAAATAAAACACTAATTACATCAATTATACATTGATTCTTATTAAAGCAACTGTATTAAAGTTCTTGTGTTTTGTTGTTTTATTAATATTAAAGGGATAGTTCACCCAAAGATTAATTCATTTGCTCACTCTCAAGTTGTTTTAAACCTGAATGAGTTTCTTTCTTCTGCTGAACATAAATGTAATTTTGAAGATGGGTAACCAAACAGTTACCCTTTAAACACCTGATCAGATTATGCTACCAACCCTGTATTTTTAATACTGTAAGGGTAGGTTTAGGTAGGCCTGGGCGATAAAACGGTATTGGTATTTATCGACGGTACACCTTCATCGATAACGATAGAAAAAATGTTCGATATAGCGCACGATATACTGTAGGCACATGCTATGAGGGACGCCGATAGCACGCACAAACACTGAAATGAATGCTGTGCCTGTGATGAGGAGATTGTGAATAAAAAAAAAAAGAATATTAGTCAAATTTAAAATAAACATTTGGATTTGAATGCAAAAATGGTACAATCTAATTTTAGGTGTGTCAGGGAGCGTCATCAGTGGCGCATGAGATGCGGTGATGATGATGATGATGATGTACGCTAAGTGACGCTGTTGCATTTGAATGTTTTCAGGGCTAAAAGTTCTCCTGCACCGTGCCAGAACTCCGGCGTGCAGCGTTTGGCTGCAGAAAAAAATAGTCCTACATTTAAAAAAAAAATCTTGTTGATTGATATCACTTTCGAGTCCATGAGTTCGCCTACCAATGGTATGAGAGGAGCACAGCTTTCACTCTCAACCAAACTAACATTTCTAGCCAATCAGAATGTTTTGCTCTTATAAACACGAGACGCGCATATAGGCCTGTCACGATAACAACTTTTTGTTGTGCGATATATTTCCCCAGAAATAATTGCGATAAGCGATATTATTGTCATTTTAAAGATCATTTTATGCCACTGAATATATAATCATAATGTAACAGCATAATAATGCAAGAAGGCCTACACACTTCCAAATGACAACAAACTTTTAATTTTTAAGAATATTTAAATCATGGGAATTAAGTATCAAAATATTAGATACCTGAATAAATAGTAAATAAACATTTTCTAACAAAAAGTGCAACGTAAGAAGTAGAAAAAAAGAAAAATGCACAAAGAACTTGTATGGAGATTTTTCCATCTACAGATTTTTCCCGGACCTTCTTTTCTCTGTAAATTAAGAGTGCACACTATTGCTGAAAAACACAATCACTACTTAGCAGTCAGATGTCCGTATGCACAAAGGCACAGATCCCTAAACAAGATCATATCTGCAGATTAAACTTTTTTTTGTAGAAGCATTTTTTAAATTTGTACTAGCGGCACCTCCTGACTACACCACGTTATGTACAAGAAGCTGCAAAAGACACAAGCACAAGTGGAATGTACAAAACATGGTGACATTAATTTTTAAGTAAATATATTGGGCGATATATTGCGTCACCAAAAATGATTGAGGTCATGTACATATATTGCATGATAAGTCGATATATTGATTATTGCGACAGGCCTAGCGCATAATAGTATCCAATTGCGTTGACGCAGCCCTGATGAATGGAGAAGCGCGACAAAAAGCTGTGAGGCGCAATGGTCAAAGATGTCTATCTAGCGCATATTTACATAGAATAACTAATTAAAGCAGCGGAGCTTTGTAAACAGCTCAGAGTAATCATGTCATCTCCATAAAACGATATGATTGCCAGAACAAATTTACCGGGATTTTTGAAAAGGTCCTGTTCACACATACCAGTACTGTGTGTGAAAAGGGATAAATTCTTCCTCTGCATATGCCGTGAATTTGAATTGCTTAAAGTTCATCTGGAAAAACGTGTGCATTATCTCACTAGAGTTGTAATGGAAATCATTTATAAACCTTTGCCAACACAGGAGAATACATCAACCTATGTCTAAATATGCCATGTCTTGTACATCGCGATTTCAAAATAAAAGTTTCTGCATGTGGCCAAATATTAAAATTAAATGGATTTAAACATCGTTTAATCACGCTGTAAAGTGAAACGTCAC
>NW_015542345.1:359319-360821 GCF_001515605.1 Sinocyclocheilus anshuiensis | reverse complement strand
TAGGCATATTACATTATGTATTTTAACAGTGTTGTTCAATACAATTATGTAATTTCTTGGTTTTGATATTAACAAACTCCCTTAAAAATCATTAAAAGCTGTCACTCACCTTAGTTCATCGCGATCTCACATTTATAATCAACGCAGCTCTCTACACTGCACAATGAATCTCTTATTTACACTAGGTTTGGGTATCGATTGGGTTTTTTACGATACCGGTGCCAAATCGATACTTTTAAAACGGTACCGGTGCCTAAATGATGCCTGAACCGATACTTTAAAAAATAGAGCCACAAAAAAAAAAAACTATGGATAACATTAAAGAACATTACAAATATTTAAAATAAATATACATAGCATTCACATGCTCCTCGGATGCTCTCATTTCCTGAGTTGTGCTTCCCTTACTCTAAGGCTAATAAATGTATTTCATGATCTGGGTCATTATTTAATACAAAACAATATTTAATACAAAACCACACATAATGTTTCTACTGTATCTCTGTCAATCACTCTATTTAGTTAAAATGAGTGAATTGACTGAGTGCTGTCTGTCACTGTCTTTAATCAGTTCTGTGAATGACTGTATGCCACATGCACTGTAATATGTTTTATATTAAATATTACATTTTCAAATGAAAATGGCAACATGATCGTTTTATAAAGTAGCCTATGCGTTCATATGTGTTAAGGGCTAGATTTTCGCTGAAGGAAACAGCTGTGGTGTGATGAGGGGTGAACGCAGTGAAAACTTTACAGTAGATGGGAAACCGATTGCTCTCTCGTGACCTTTTGTAAACTGTATATATGAATAACTGCACAGATACAGATATTATAACAATCTATCGATAAACACACACCTTGTGACCTCTGTTTCTGATTGAGTCGGCTCACGCTGCGCCGCCGTGGTCTGCGGATTGAAGAGCGTGCTGAAAGATGGGGAGGAGACGACGTCTGCCGCCGTTTTCATATGAAATTTAAAGGGGACTGACTCTGAGGCGATCACAAATTTGTGTACAGTTTATGGAGCCCCGCTAAAAATGGCCTAGCGACGCCCATGCTTCTTATGGCCATTTCGGAGAACCAGGACAAATATTTCAATCTATCGCTCAGGCATTTAAGTGGCACCGAATGAGGCACCGAAATCTGCGTTCTGATTCGGTACGAGTACATACCGGTTACATAGGTACATGGCACCGGGTTTCGGTACCCAACCCTAATTTACACCCTGTCTACACTTTGCTTATGAAAGGATTCGTGAGATATGTCTGTGATACATTACTCAACGCTGCAAAAACACGTAGAAACCTTTGAACTCCCTTGAGCGCAATCACAAATATGATGATGATCGGGTCAGTCGCACTGGTGCTCCTAAAAAAATGTTCATAGTCGCACGCAGTAGTTTTCAGTCGCAAATGCGACTGAAATGGTCGCCCTGTAGAGCCCTGTTGCATGTGCTGCCCCGCCCCCGGGAAAAAAGTTCAGGCTCAGGATTTTTTTTT